>NC_133769.1:198451104-198751104 GCF_003597395.2 Chelonoidis abingdonii
CAAATACCGAAAAACAATGTAAAAACCTATATTGTCTTTCTACCTGTACTTACAAATTGGAAACAGAAGATTAGAGAGCCTGGAGATAGTGTGATCACCCTCAGAGCCTAGAAAGCACACTCCCAGAACAAAGGACCCACACCCCAAAACTTCCCTCCCTTGAGATTTGAAAGTATCTTGTTTCCTGGCTGGTCCTCTGGTCAGGTGTTGTTTGTTAACCCTTTACAGGTGAAAGAGACATTAACCCTTAGCTATCTATTTATGACAATTACATTGTGGACTCATGTTGAAATTGTGATCCACCTCAACTCCCAGATCCTCCTCAGCAGTGCCAAGACAGTTTTTCCCCATTCTGTTTTTGTGCAATCGGTTTTTCTTCCCTAAGTGTAGTGTCATACATTTGCTTTGTTGAATTTCATTTTATTATCAATAGCCTAATTCTCCAATTTATCAAGGTCCCTTTGAATTTTAGCTCTATCCTCCAAACTGTTTGCAACCCCCCAGCTTTGTGTCATCTGCAGGTTTCATCAGTTTGCTTTTTATTCCTACATCCAGCTCATTAATAAAGATGTTTAATAATACAAGATACAGAACAGATACCTGTGGAACCCCACGTGAAACTTCCTTCCAATTTGACATTATTCCATTAATATTAAAACAATTGTTTGAGGTTGTTTAGACAGTTATGTATCCACTTAATGGTAGTTCCACCGAGTCCACATTTCTACAGCTTTCTTAGCAGAATGTCATGTGGGATTGTATCAATAGCTTTGGTAAAATCCTCATTTTCCCTATTAACCAAACCTGTTACCTTGTCAAAGAAGGAAGTCAGTCTGGTTTGGTGCGATTTGTTCTTAATAAATCAATGTGGCTGCAAGTGAACATCCCTTCATCCTCCAGGGATTTACAAATGGAATGTGTTTAAACATTGCTTTAATAACTTCTCAGATATGGAGGTCAGGCTGACTGGTCTATAGTTCCTGCTTTTCCTCCTTTTCAAAGATGGGTGCTGTTAGCCCTTCTCTAGTCTTTTGTGAGTTTGCAAATATTATTGCTTGTGGCTCTGAGATTTCTTTAGCTAACTCCTTCAGCACCCTGTGGTGAATAGTATCAGGCCCTGCTGACCTGAATTCATTCAAATTAGTCAGAAGATCTCTGATGTGTTCTTTACTTATCCTAAGCTGCATCTCTTCCCCTTTATTGTCTATGATAACTTACTTCACTAGTCATCTGGTCACATGTTATTTTTTGTGTGAACATTGAAGTAACGTAGGCATTGAGCAGATTCGTCTTCTAATCATCTTCTGTTACCAGCTCACCTTCTCCACTGAGTAGCAGACCCAACCATCGCCGATCTTTCCTCTTTGTCTGACATATTTGTAGAACCCCTTCTTGTTGTCTCTAACATTCCTTGCCTTGGCTTTCCTGATTTTGTCTCTACATGCTCATGCTATTCCCATACATACTTTCTTAACATGCCCTTCCTTCCATTTCTCATATGTATCCCATTTGGATTTTAGATAGCTAAAATGCTCCTTGTGTTCCTTGGCTCCCTGTGGCTCTTATCTTTCCTTTGCATCAGAATAGTTTGGTGTTGAGCCTCTAGTATTACACCTTTTAGGGACTGCCAGCCCCTTTGACTCATTTTCTTCCTAATTGGCCTCTCCATAGGACCTTGCCTTCTAGTTCTCTGAGTTGATTGAAATCTGCCTTGTTGAAGTCCAGTGTCCTTGTTTTGCTGTTCTCATGCCCTCCTTTCCATAGGATTTTGAATTCTATCAGATCATGATCACTTCCTCCCAAGTTCCCAGCCACCTTAGTGTTTGCAATTAATTCATCCCCTTTGGTCAAAACCAGATCCAAAATAGTTGTTTCCTCAACTTTCTGAAGTTGTTCCCCACACATGCTAACAACTTGCCAGGCATATTATGTTTTGCTATATTGTAGGCACAATTTAAGATTGGGCAGAAGATGGCAATTTTTGTTTGGTCTCTGATAACTGGTAAAGTATGGACCACCTGTGATGTGATCAGAGGGCTACATCACCTCAGCAACCTCAAGTGCTGAAGGCTGAGGCAAATGACTCAAGATGAGGGAAAACTAAGGCAACAGAAGGATTTGCAGCTGGACAGATAAGTCACTACTACAAGTGCTAATCAATCTTTACACAGCGATCTTGTGAAGTACAGAGTCAAATATTGATCCTATCCCCATTATTATTGGTAAATGAGGTACAGATATATGTGATTTCCCTTCAGCAAGTCAATGACAGAGCTTTACACTTGACCAGTAGTCCTAATTCCCATTTTCCACTGCCTCCCTAGATGTCTTAGTTAAGAAGATTATAAACAGACTTTTGTTTTTCTCTAATCCCCTCCCTGAAAAGGGGAAAAGATCTGCTTAGCAAAATAATCTGGTAATATTTATTAACAAGTGGCACAGTAGAATAAAACTGTCTATATCTTATAGTAGAAAAAGAGCTGGTTTAAAGGAAATATATATTGTTGTTCAAAACCTAAACACTGTACTTTAAAATGTAGTTAACTTTATTCTAAATCACAAAAGTGACTTAGACTGTTGCTTATGTCCCCTGATAAACTTGATTATTACGGCTAATTGCACCGTATATGTTTTTTATTTTTCATAGTCACAAGTGTAGCTTAGTATCAGGGGGTAGCCGTGTTAGTCTGTATCCATAAGAATGAGGAGTCCGGTGGCACCTTAAAGACTAACCGATTTATTTGGGCATAAACTTTTATGGATAAAATAACATTTTTTTTACCCACAAAAGCTTATGCCCAAATAAATCTGTTAGTGTCTAATGCGCCACTGAAAACTTTGTCATAATTGAAGCTTGTTCAAGAAATTTCAAATTTGATTTATACAATAGTCAATGCTGAGTTAAATAGTGTCGTGACTTCAGTGGTCTTTCCACAGATTCATAGTCCTTTGCTCTATATCACAAAATATTGGGTGAAAACTGATACAGTCCAGTTCTCAATCTATCCTACTCTTCCAAACAAAAATTTAGAATCAACTGAATATTCTAGATTGCTAAATCTATCTTCTATGGTGTTTATATTATCTTTATTTACAGTTTACTGCTTTATTTGGAAAACGTGATTATACCTTACTGGGGTTCTGAGTCGAAGAGATGCTGTGCAAAGTGTACCCACTTGTATAGTAAATAGGGCGCCGGTTACAGTGCACTGTATTAATGGTGCCTTAAAATAATTGACAACGAGAGTGTTTGCATCAGAATTTTTATTGTAAATTTTGTTACAGTTCTGACATTGCTATGACTCACTAGAAATAGTTTCTTGCTAAAAGCAATAATTCCTGATGGCAACCACATGAAGCTTTTGTCAAGAGAATGTGTGCTTTGTGGCTACTTTGAAGAGCTACAGCAGTGGTTCCTAAAATTGTTCCACCGCTTGTTTAGGGAAATCCCCTGGCAGGCCAGGACGGTTTGTTTACCTGCCGCATCCGCAGGTTCAGCCGATCGCATATCCCACTGGCTGTGGTTCGCAGCTCCAGGCCAATGGAAGCTGCTGGAAGTAGCGGCCAGTATATCCCTCGGCCCACAGCACTTCCAGCAGCTCCCATTGGCCTGGAGCAGCAAACCGTGGCCACTGGGAGCTGTAATCAGCTGAACCTGCTGACACGGCAGGTACAAAAACTGGCCTGGCCCACCAGGGGCTTTCCCTGCGCAAGTGGCGGAACAAAACATACCCTCTCCCATTCACCTAACACCACATTTAGGAAGCATAGAAATTACAACTCCCATCATCCACCAGCACAACTAGCTTGTCTATTCCTAATGCATTTTAATATCTCAGTAAAAGGAGAAAAGTATCTCTCCTAGAAGACCCACAGTGTCTTACTCTAACTAACAGAACAAAACGGAAAATTCCTGCTTTTTGGAAAACTTAAGGGAATGGAGATGAACAAAGTGGAAGTTAAAGGACCACTCTAGCTCTCACAATAGCATGGGTTCTCCAATTTAGGCTCCAGTCTTGGAACTGCATCCTTGTGATCAGATCCTTACACCCACCCAGAGACCAAATCAAGTCAGTAGGTTTTGTGCACAAATATTATTGAAGGAGCAGGCTGTTAGTTTAGTTACACCTCATGTAATTTGAAAGGATGTTATTTTTCCAGTGTGCTTATAAACGTTTTCTATCACTAGATATAGAACATAATCACTAGAAAATGCAGTGTCCTCCATTCACCCATAACCAGTGTATCCTGCTGCAACTGATATAAAAGGGCCATTTACTAATGTCATCCTATCTTCCCCACAATTTCACTGTTGTAGAGTTTCACTTTAAAGCTTGAAACATCATTATTAGTTAAAGCAAAACAAATAAAACCTTTGGCTTACTAGAGTATTAACTTAGCTGTAAATCGTGACAGGGCTATAGCATTATGCTCAATATTAAAAACAAATAGAATATGAAGAGTCTTCAAAGTGCGCAAACAGGAACCTCAAAGTTCAGCATTTGTTTAGTTGTTTACATTCTATTTATCTTTTTGGTTGGATACTGCCTTCTTTTACATAATTAGACGGTTAGATGATGTGCTTATAAAAGTAGATCACAAAATCGTAAAGCACCAATAATGTACCAAAGAAAATTTTTTAAAGGACACTATTTTAAAATAACTTTGCTCGGATACAATGTTGCATTTTGCACTTCTGCCTTCTTTACTACTGGAAACACATGTATATGAAAACAGGATCTTTAATTCTTAAGATTTCCTCTGCCCTTATGTTTTGTTGCTTATGTCTCAGATTTTACTCATTAATTTTTAGCAGAAGCTTTTTATCAATATCACAAAGGCCTAGCTTAATGGTAATTTGAACCGTATATACTATATTATATACACAAACATAGTAACATACACACAATATAGGCAGTGCAGATAGCAACACTTTTAGTTAAGGTTGCCTGATACTTTCCATTGTCAGACTTGTTTTCTGTGAATTATAAGTAAGTTTGGCAGAATTTTATTTTTTTGTGTGTGCTGGGGGAGGTTGATAAATGTTGATGGAAGTATTGATAGCTATTTAAGCCAGGGGAAGGGATACAAGCAGAAGGAGGAGAATATGTGGAGGAAGGTGGACAGGGGCAGGAGTCAGGCAGCAGAGTTGGGGAAATGGGGACAGGGAATAGCTGTGGGGACATGTGATTTCAGAACGTTTTGCCCTAGAGACTCTCCATTACAGAACCTGGAAATAAGCCCATTATTCCTGAGCCTCAGCATTTCCTCTACTGCCAGCAAAGAGCTGTGAATCCCACTAGCAAAGAGTGCATCTCCTCTAGCACTGATCCACACAGAAACCTTCCATTTCTACCCGTTACTTGGCTAGCAAAGAGAGGACTGTACTGCGGATCTGAAAATCCCAAATCTCTTCATGACCTACATGGGAGGGATCAATATGACAAGATTTTTTTTATTCTTTTCTATTTGTAAATCTGACAGATTTTTCAAGCACCTGTGTTATCTTTGGGGACAATATTGTATTTTATATTGAAAGCATGAAAACCTTAACAAGCCATTATATTGAGGTAGGCTAGATGGTATGAACTGTAGAATATTCATGGCCCCTTGTACCAATACAGGTGATGTGTGTTTGTATGTTCCTGGATCATTAGAGGGTGTTTAATGCAAAATCCCATTTTAGATGGCTTTGAAACTTGATCTCCTGGGCAACGGGTGCAGATGGACTGCATTTACCTATTTTCAGTAGTCTGGGACACTTCTGAAAAGTATAAAAGGTTGAGTATAAAGAGATTCAGGGTCCTCCTTTTGATTCAGCAAATGGACATGACCTTTGGGGACTCCAGTGTTTTCTGAAGGGTCAAAAGGACTTTGGCCTACAAAGCCCAATAGGAATGATGGGCGATTCCTGGTGTGTTTAGTGTGTGCTTAGAACCTTTTATTGTTTTTCTGGTTTTGGATGCTCTTTATCCTGAATAAATGTTTAGGAAGATTTATGTGGCAACTTAACTGATGCCATACACTGTTCATAGCCCTTGGAGACAGAAAGCAAAGCACTGGTGTCGGTCTTTCAGCCTGACTGCCTTGCCAGGAATATTACCGTGAACTATAGGGGACTGCAGCCTAAAACCCCCATTTAAAAGGGAGTGGGAAATGAGTCCCTACCCAGAGATAGGTGAAAGTTGGAGGCCTGAAACCTCAGGGGAATTCCTGGAGTGGACAATTGGGGGTAGGGGGTAGATAAAAGGTGCAAGCACCCTTAAAAATGTGGCAGTAAGTATTTTAAAATTTAGGAAATTATATCCAACTGCATGTGATCATAGGCCACGTCTAGACTACTTGCCGTATCGGCGCGTTAAAATCGATTGCTCGGGGATCGATATATCGCGTCTGATCTAGATGGGATATATCGATCCCTGAGCGCGCTTATATCGGAACTCCACCTAAACCAACGGAGTTCCGGAATCGACATGGCAAGCCGCGGACATCGATCCCGTGCAGTGAAGACGGGTGAGTAAATCGATTTTAGATATTCGATTTCAGCTACGCTATTCTCGTAGCTGAAATTGCGTATCTAAAATCGATTTTTGTGCGTAGTGTAGACCTGGCCATATAACTAAAGACTGTACCATAATGCATATGCACAAGGGGGACAAATAAAGACTACATGGGCAACTTTATTTCAGACATTTACTAACTCTGGAGTGTTTGACTTTGCAACCCTAACATTTTTTTAAAACAGTATATAATTAAATAAAAACAAAACTATGTAAGAGCCTAGTTTGAAAGTAACATTTTTCATCAGCTTGACACTGTGCAATCCACTTAAACAAAAGAAGCTGTTCCTAGAATATTGATCAACTGAAAGATACCCAATTAACTAAATTAGAAAGGTCTAGATGCACAGAACACTGACAAAGCTTGTGAAATTAGTATATCATATTGACATGAAAGTACTCTAGTTGAGAGTAACATAAAAGCTGCTAGTAAAATAGATGAAGTGCAGTAAGTGTATAAAGAAGGTAGTTTATTAGATTACAGATATAATCCTTCCACTCTGGGACTGAAGTGGAACTAATATTAATCATAATCATGCAAACTATGGAAGTTATCTGATCTGAAAAGGAAACCCTCTGGTGGTGTTTTTAGGGAATCTAGCTGATGGATTAGTTATCAGCAAGTGCATTGACAAAGTAAATAAAATGCCTCTAAAGCTGCAAATAATGATTGAATAGCAATTTGAATTGATCCTCTCCACATAATAAAGAACAGCTGTTCTTATCAAGGTCAAAAACCAGGTCACTATCTCATATTTAATGCCAAGGTACATCTGTAATTCAAACTGAGACAGATGGTTTGACCTCAAAACATGAAAATTAACCAGAAAGGATGGTGTTTAACAGTGTTCTCTCTTAAGAGATGAAATATGTAGAGAAAATTAAGTACTGGTAGAAAGCAGAGTAGAGTACAATAAAACCTTATTTTGTATGGCATTTTTCGAACAGAGTACCCAAAAGAACTCACAGAGATTAATTATAAGAGTCCCAAAGGGACCTTAAGCACCATTCACAAGGTTTGAGGACCTTATAACCTTTAGACTGGTGATTAGGACACTCACCTCTGATGATGAAGACCCAAATTTGAATCCCAGTTCTGGAAGAAAGAAGAATTTGAACCCAGATCTCCCATTTTCTAGATAAGTCCCCTACCTAGCAGTCTATAGTATAGTTTGAGGTATGGTTTTCCACCTCTTCTCTTAAAGCTGTTCTACTTTGTATAACTATTTAAGTATTCATTGGAAGTGGGACTCAAACGCAGGTCTCCCCTGTTCCAAGAGTGCACTTGCACTGAGCTATAGAGTCTTTCATGCCTCCCCAAACCACCATCATCAATTCAAGTATTTGGGCTTTTAGAAATGGCTGGAAACAAAACATTTTGAGTCTGAGACATTTCAGAGTTAGTTCAATCTGACCATTTTTTTCCCCTCAATTTTTCACAAGTATCAAACCACCACAGTTATTCTCCCATTTCAAATTAGCACCTCAGTCATTAATGGATTTTACATTCCCTGCTTCACAATGTTCTGAAGTGTTATTTTTAAGATGGGGAAACTAAGGAACAGAGTAGATTACATGACTTACCAAAGGTCATACAGGAAGTCTGTGTAAAGACTGAATCAATACCTTTATATCCTGAGTCCTAGTCTAGTGCCTGAACTACAAAGGCATCCTTCTTCCCTTCACTGACAAGTCCAAAGTCGGGACAAGGGTTGAATCCAGATTCAAATGTTTTTTTTTTTTAATTTTGAGATTGTATTTGCATTTTTAAACACTAATAGGAGGAAAGAAATTGGAAGGTTTAAGAGAAATCTTCAGAAATTTAAAAAAGAGGATATATGCTGGGACAGAAAGATAGCTGAAGGAATTTCAGAGGACAAGTTTCTCATACCAGCAAAGGCAAGGACACAAAGGAAAAAGCCACTAGAGGAATGGAGTTGAGAGAGACAATAGGCCAGATTTAGCCTCTGCTCTGGCCCTGTTTGCACTGTTCTGAAGGTGCTAACAGCTGAGTTAGAAAGCCGGCTAGTGAGTCCTCTTGCATAGAGAAGTCCCGGGTGGAATCAAACCAGCATAACCAGCTCTGACATCTGATCCTGCCTCCTACCCAGAGTACTGCAGTTTCTTTGGGAGGGTGCCAAGTGTGTTAGGGGGCACAGCTGAAGATCTGGTCCAATGTCCACGACAAGATGGAACAAGTCCATAAATGGTTTTTAAAAAGTTCATTTTGAACTGGATCGTGAAATTAGTGAGGAGCCAGGGCACCAGTCTTAGAATGGGGTAGTACCCTCTTGATCTTATTGTAACTCTTCAACCCATTGATATAGGTTCCTTACAGACACTAAACAGGGTAGAAAACCTGAGGAAGATTAACCAAATAAAACTGCCAAGACATGAGCGTCGGCATCGGCCTCCTTAACACGGCGTTCAGTTCATCCCGCAGCGCCTGTTCTGCTTACCAAAAATGGCCCACTAGGCAACTCGCATTCCACGCCCGGCTCCACGCCAGCGAGCCGGGCTTCTTACCCATTTAAAGTTTGAGAATAGGTTGAGATTGTTTTGGACCCAAGACCTCTCATCATTCGCTTTACCAGATAAAACTACTGAGACATGAGCGTCGGTATCAGGAGCCTTAAGATTAAGGTATCCTGCTCAAAATCATTCCTGCTCAATTTGGATAAATCTCAGTGTTTTGCCCTTAACTATATTTTTATATAGCCTACTAAAACCTGAAAAAAAGTCCAAACAAGTAATCCACCACACCAAAAAAGCCATCACATAATAAAGAACAAAAAAAACAAATTATGATCCTGCAGAAAAACAAACTATTTCTACTGATTCTGTGTGAACTATGCCAGAATTAAATATTACTTTAAAGACAAGGGTGAAATCCTGGCTTCCTTGAATTCAATGGGTGCTTTGTCATTGAGAACAGTGTGATGAGGTTTTCCTGATGAATTCCACAAGTCCCATTTATCAAGCCATTGGTCCTAGTAACGAATTTATGATCTGCACATAAAGTTATCTGAAGTTTAGTTGGGGAAGCAGTTCAGAACTTTTGTTCTGCTTTCTGCTTGTTCTAAATTTTACTTCTCAAAGAAAAGTAGTACTAGGAAGCCATTTTCATCCGTGGACCTCTCTGCGGGATTATTCCAATTTTACATAAACTCACAGGATGATGAGGACAGCTATCAGTCCTTTTGTACGGTACCGTCTGCCACCGGGGAGGGGAGGGGAGATGCTGCTGCTAGTCATTGCTGCAGCACCGCGTCTACCAGCAGCATGCAGTATACATAGGGTGACATTGAAAAAAGTCAAGAAACGATTTTTTTCCCTTTTCTTTCATGGGGGGGGGAGGAGGGGGTAAATTGACGATATATACCCTGAAACACCCAGGACAATGTGTTTGACCCTACAGGCACTGGGAGCTCAGCCAAGAATGCAAATACTTTTCGGAGACTGCAGGGACTGTGGGATAGCTGGAGTCCTCAGTACCCCCTCCCTCCCTCCATGAGCGTCCATTTGATTCTTTGGCTTTCTGCTTAACTTGTCGCACAGCACTGTGCTGTGGCCTCTGTCTATCCATGCCTGGAGTTTTTCAAATGCTTTCTATTTCGTCTTCTGTAACGGAGCTGTGATAGAACGATTTGTCTCCCCATACAAGAGATCAGATCCAGTATCTCCTGTACGGCCCTGTGGAGCTCTTTTTGGATTTGACTGCGTCGCCACCCGTTGCTGATCAGAGATCATGCTGGTTCAACAGAAATGCACTTTCAAAAGTCGCGGGGCTTTGGTTTCATTCTGCCGTATGCATCCGAGTTCGGGATTGCTGTCCAGAGCGTCCAATGGGTGCACTTTGGGATACCGCCCGAGAGGCATACGCGGGTGGATTTGTTGCCACACTAACCCGCCTAATCCGATATGGTAATACTGATCTTCAGCGCTATCCTCTCATCGGGGAGGAGTACAGAAACCGGTTTAAAGACCCCTTTATATCGATGTAAAGGGCCTTGTTGTGTGGACGGGTGCAGTGTTAAATTGGTTTAACGCTGCTAAAATCAGTTTAAATGCGTAGTGTAGACCAGGCCTAAGAGTACAATTTGAGCCTAACTCTTTAAAACTGTTTCAGGTATCCTTTTTAATGGAACAATATTCCAACATCAGCCCTATTCTGTCAAACCTGTTAAGGCAGAATTGGCAGATTTCTAATCAAATCTATCTGCCAATCAAATTCAGGATGTTCCAGTGACAAGATTTTGACACAGTACTCTGAAAATAAAAACCCATCAACATACTTGGGGGCGTATCATGAGAGGAGAGACCATAGACAATAAAATTTATATCAATGTAACAGTTGATTTAAAAAAGAAAGAGTAGTGGATCTTTGCACTTTATATATAGGCACTATCTTAGAGAATCTCAAAACATTTTACAGAGAAGTCTTTCAACACCTTTTCAGATATTCAAGTATCCCTATACTTTTTTACTTATGTATAAACTCAGGTAGAGAGGTTAAATGACGTGTCACAGATCACACCATGAACCAGTTGCAAAACTGGGACTAGAACCCAAGGGTCCTGGTTCTGAGGCCTCTACTCTGAACACTAGACAGTAGGCCACCCTGGTGTAAGTCCTCACTGAATCCAGTGAATCCAGTACAGCTACTCCAGAATTACACCATTGTAGCTGACAGCAGAATCTGCCCCTATATTATACCAAATTACATCAGTCTTGTATTTTGTGCTTTCATCATCAAAGTTCAGCAGCAACGGTCACATAAAATCACTTCAGAAAGATTTCTATTTTTAATCCTTTGAATCAAAGCAAAGAACACACAAGAGTTTCTTCATAACAATTCATTGTAGGCTTATATGCAATACATGAGGGCCTTTAAGAAATTATTTTAAATGAAAGCATAATGCATTTTAGTTATGAAGGAAACCAGGATTCATATTATGGTATCTCTCCAGTTAGGGGTCAGATTTTGACATCCTTACTCAGATTTAGCAGCACCTTAATTCTGTTAGTGGTCTACTGACTCATCTGGGACAAGTCCTGGAATAAGGTAATATTCAGCATGTGTAAAGGCAGCGGAACTTCACCCTGAGTTAGTGGTTCTAACCCAGTTGTATTTTCCCTTCCAAACACTCAACTATTTTTCCAAGCTACAGAACAGTACTTTTCCAAGCTACGGCAAATCAGCTTTTATCCTTTATCTTCAAAATGCCGTGTTCATCAGCGAGCTCCACTCATTTCAATTATCTGCCTTTTTAAGAATAACAAATACTCAGATCACTGTAATCCAAATTCTGCCGCCTTTACCTATATTTACCTGGTTTCACTAGGACTATGTGAGGAGATATTACACAGTGTATAGATGATAGAATCATTTTGTTTATCCTCAGTTACACATTTCATTTCCTTTTAAAACTACAATATGTGAATGCAGAACAGTTGGCCCCCTTGATATTTTTATACACAAAACCCCACCTCAGTATAACTAGCTACAGTGACGTTTCATAATGTACAACAAAAACAAAGGAAGCTGGAAGTTGGAATGGAAGGCAAGGCAGGAAGATGCAAATTGTCTTTGGGGATAAACTAGAATCAATGCTGTTTTAGTTTTGGGGGAATAAAGGAAGTGATAACATCTCAGATTGTTGAGTTGTGAGTTTTAGGAACCCACAAGGGGAGAGACAATTCTCCATTTAGTCCTGAGTGGAGCACAGGATCTGGTCCAAGACGTAACTATAAAAGGACCGCTTGGAAATAGTGACAATAATACAATAACATTTCACATTCCTGTGGCGGGATGAACATTACAACAGCCCAAAACTCTGACATTTAATTTCAGAAAGGGGAACTATGCAAAAATAAGGAGGTTAGTTAAACAGAAATTAAAAGGTTTGGTGACTGGAGTGAAATCCCTCAAAGCTGCATGGACAGTTTTCAAAGACACCATAGTAGAGGCCCAACTTAAATGTATACCTCAAATTAAAAAAACACAGCAAAAGAACTAAAAAAAGAGCTGGCTTAACAACTGGCTTACATGGCTTAACAACCACGTAAAAGAAGCAGTGAGAGATAAAAAGGCATCTTTTAAAAAGTGGAAGTCAAATCCTAGTGAGGTAAATAGAAAGAAGAATAAACACTGCCAAATTAAGTGTAAAAATGTAATAAGAAAAGCCAAAAAGGAGTTTGAAGAACAGCTAGCCAAAAGCTCAAAAGTTAATAACAAAATGTTTTTTACATGCATCAGAAGCAGGAAGCCTGCTAAACAACCAGTTGGGCCCCTGGACGATTGAGATACAAAAGGAACACCTAAAGACGACAAAGTCATTGCGGAGAAACTAAATGAATTCTTTGCTTCAGTTTTCACAGCTGAGGGTGTTAGGGAGATTCCCAAACCTGAGCCATCCTTTGTAGGCGAAAAATCTGAGGATGTCGTATCGTAGATTGAAGTGTCACTAGAGGAGATTTTGGAATTAATTGATAAACTGAACAGTACCAAGTCACTGGGACCAGATGGCATTCACCCAAGAGTTCTGAAAGAACTCAAATGTGAAATTGTGGAACTATTAAGTATGGTTTGTAACCTGTCCTTTAAATCAGCTTCTGGTTGACTAGAATGACTGGAAGATAGTTAATATAACACTACTATTTAAAAAGGGCTCTAGGGGTGATCCCGGCAATTACAGACCGGTAAGTCTAACATCAGTATTGGAGAAATTAGTTGAAACAATAGTAAAGAATAAAATTGTCAGACACATAGAAGAACATAAATTGTTAGGCAAAAGTCAAAATGGTTTCTGTAAAGGGAAATCATGTCTTACTAATCTATTAGAGTTCTTTGAAGGGATCAACAAACCTGTGGACAAGGGGGATCCAGTGGACATAGTGTACTTAGATTTCCAGAAAGCCTTTGACAGGGTCCCTCACCAAAGGCTCTTACATAAATTAAGTTGTCATGGGATAAGAGGAAAGTCCTTTCATGGATGAGAACTGGTTAAAAGACAGTGGAACAAGGGTAGAATGGTAAATAGTATTTCAGAATGGAGAGGGGTAACTAGTGGTGTTCCCCAAGGTGTCAGTCCTAGGACCAATCCTATTCAACTTATTCATTAAATGATCTGGAGAGAAAGGGTAAACAGTGAGGTGGAACAAGGTTTGCAGATGGATACTAAACTAGCTCAAGCTAGTTAAGACCAAAGCAGACTGTGAAGAACTTCAAAGATCTCAGCAAAACAAAGTGATTGGGCAACAAAATGGCAAAATGAAATTTAAAGTGGATAAATTAAAGTATATGCAACATTGGAAATCACCCGAACTATAACATACGAATATGATGGGGCTAATTTTAGCTACAACGTAATCAGGAAAGAGATTTTGGAGTCCATAAAGAGGATAGTTCTCTGAAGATATCCATGCAGTGTTGCAGAGGAGTCAAAAAGCAAACAGGATGTAAGGTATCATTTAAAAGGGGATAGAGAAAAAGGATGGAGAAGTATCTTATTGCCTCTTATATAAATCCATGGTACACCAACATCTTGAATACTGCAGTACAGATGTGGTCTCCTTATCTCAGAGAAAAAGATACTACACCTCCTACCTTCTGACATAGATGCACCCATATAAGGCCGGAGAAATCGCATAAAACGAGCGGTAAAGCCTCTGACATGCCACTCATGAGCATGCGTGTTAAGGTGCCAGGCCAGGCTGGGGCTAGAGGGTGGATATAGGGGCATCATGAGTCTCGGATGCAGGCAGGGGCGGTGAATGGGAAAAGTTACTTATTGGGAGTCCCCCACAGTAGAACTAGAGTTGACACCAAATGCGGATTATAGGCCGGGGATTCGGAGCAAACAATGGAAGTCTCTTTCACACAGTCACCCTGTGAACTTAGCTGTGTCACTTTGAGGAGGGGCTTCTGAAGGCTAGGGGATCCTCCCGCACTCACCGCAGTTTAGGAAAGCGGTGCCATGCCCCAGCCAGCTCCACTCCACCGCCCCAGTCCATTAATGACTACTAGCTCCGCTGCCTCAGCAATGCGTGAGTGCTAGGACCTTCCCGCAGCTTCGCCCCCTCCCACAGGGAGCAGGGGGGTTGGGTAGGGGTGGGGTCCGGGGGTGATGTGAAGGCTAGGACTATATCAGGGTTTAAAAGAGAACTAGATAAATTCATGGAGGTTAAGTCCATTAATGGCTATTAGCCACGATGGTAAGGAATGGTGTTGCTAGGCTGTGTTTGTCAGAGGGTGGAGATGGATGGCAGGAGAGAGATCACTTGATCATTACCTGTTAGGTTCACTCCCTCTGGGACACCTGGCATTGGTCACTGTTGGTAGACAGTGTACTGGGCTGGACGGATCTTTGGTCTGACCCAATATGGCCATTCTTATGTTCTTTTTTTTCCTGGTACATGATCTTTTAAGAGAAACTGAACTAATAAACTTAGTTCCTTAAATATAATAGGCAGAGATTCCAATGGCATTTCATCATCTCCATTTCAATTGTAAATGGGAGTTGGCTTTAATTATGCTTCTGATGTTTTTATTTATGAGAAATATTGAGGACAGGGGAGACAGATCCTGAACTGGTGTAAATCTCTATTGATTGCAACAGAGCACTCATTTATACCAGTTGAAGATTATCTCCTTGATGTTCATTATATGTTTCTGTTCCAGGAAAACACATGGGATGTTGCTCAATTAATTAATATTCTTGGTAATTTGTTTTATGTAAATTTCATTAAATTCCTAGAAGTCATCAGGCATAGCTGCCAAAAAACTAAAACTGAGCTAAATTATAATAATGGCCACCCTCTTCCAACTTGGATATCCATTTCTATAGTGCCTTAGAAAAAGATAAATGAAAGATTAAATTAGATCTGAAGCTATTAATAAATGGCTTGATCTCATTCAATGTTGGATAGATTGTGGGATAGGTTGCGACTGGTTGTGGCAGGTACGTAAGGGTAAAGTGAGGAGTCAAAAAAGGCCTCCTGCTTATGCACAGGTCATAGTCAAGATTCCCCGCAAGAAACTCTAAAGAGAACAGGTTTCAGAGTGGTAACCGTGTTAGTCTGTATCAGCAAAAACAACATGGAGTCCTTGTGGCACCTTACAAGCTAAGTCTCTAAGGTGCCTCAAGGACTCCTCGTTGTTTTCTCTAAAGATAACAGGAGCCAAAAATGTACTTATATCCTGGATGTATAGGGGGAAAGAGTTAAATAAGGCACCAAGCTTGTGAGCTTTAGAAAGAACATTGTCAATAGAAAAGGAGAGAAGGGGGGATTAGTTATTATTGTGCCTATTATGTGTATTAAAAAATATAATATAAATCTTGTGGGTGAGAGGCGAATACAATAAAGCTAAAGCATGACATTTGAAATCACATCTTCATCTCATTTCTAAAGAATGAAAATATTGTCAGAGCTGATTATCGTCATTATAAATCTGAGCCATTTATCCAGATGGGTTTGTTCATCCCGTGGTCTTCCTGACCAGAACAGTTCTTGCACACACAAATCTTTGTTTAAAGATTTGATCTATGAGTCTAGGTATTCTCTTTAGAGCTTTGGCAATGGCTAGAATTTCAGTCTTGTGAAAAAAAAATTTCATTCCAATTCAGAACCAAAAAGTCAAAAGCAAAAATTCCCACCGAATGAAAATTTACCAACAAAGAAAAAATCCATTTTGGAAAAACCAAAACAGATTTTTTCAGAATGTTTCTAGGCCACCTTCCTGGCTGCCTGACTGCTTGCTGGCTGGGCATCTGGGGAACTGAATAGCACAGTGAGCCCTGGTTTCATGGCAGTCCCCCAAGTTAGGTATCTGAAGAGCCAGCGAGCCTGAGAATATGGGCAATGAGCTTCTACAAAAGCAGGAATATTTCTGTCTGATTCCCGTTAAAACTTTCAACAGACATATGTTCCCACTTAAGTTTTAGTTCCATCGACTCACTATTTTCTGACAAAACTGTTTCATCAGAAAATCTCCAACCAGCTCTAATCATGAACCATGCTATGCCACTTTAAAAAATGAGAATTATCATTCTGCATATTTGTCTGAATGGGCCATGCATTCAAACTCTCACATGGCTCATCAAAAATACAAGTCAGTTCACAAGCATGGGTTTGATTCTCAAGGTTTGGAATACATGGCCCATAAATTCACTTAGAGCCACCACTTGCTTAGATGGCTTTCTGCTCTCAGAAATCGGAACATCAGAGGCCATAAAGAGAAAGAATTTTCATCCTCATTTACTCTTTTCTTCCATTTCCTTTCATCTCTTTTTTTTCTCCTCTTATGTTACAATCTTTCCCTTTCAATATTGTTATCCTTTCTTCTGCTTCTAATGTTCTATTCTCAAATCAGCATTGCCCTGTGCCAAGTGGTCTCAGATGTTTGTGGCCTTGCAGGTTGGCTTCTCAGGAGGCAAAATCAGTGACAAAGAGACAGGGTATCTTTTAACGGCTTGTTTCTATAAACAGTTGGTGCGCAGCAAGCTGGGGTGTAAATCTACCTCAAACTAGCCTGCCACACAGTAACTGGCCCTGTGGACCCTGCTGGCCCTGTGGACCCTGCTGCTAAAAGTTTCCTAGTACACTGTGTTTTACTGCTGCTTCAAAGCAGGGTTGTTTTTAACCAATGCAGCCTTTTTCCTTAATTATGGGATTGTGACTTTTTATTATCTTTAGAAAATAAAAAGGCCTGCCACTTCCACACTGACCGCTTCACAGTCCATTGGTATCTTGTTTTCTCTGCAGTGATGGGTGTCACTAACAATGAGGAATTATCCATAAAGGAACATGCTGTTACCTCTAAATTCCATTTATTATTCACTACCTCTCTCACATAGGCCACGTGTATAAAGCTCAGCCAAATTATGTTATGGACATAAATCCATTAGAGATTACACATTCAGACTGCTGAACTTTCACATTTAAACAGAGACCTACATTTTCAAAGCATTCTCATGTATTCACCCACTGACTTATACCAGCCACAAATGACATGAGCTGATTTCATAACTGGTGTCATTAATCTTACAATAGCCTCCAAAAGTCTCAATCAGAATTAGGTGCCCTCTGATCTAAGGGCTGTACAGCACGGATAGGAAGAGTTTGTCCCTGCCATGAAAAATGTCCAATATAAAAGGCAAAAAGAGAACAAATGAGAACAAGGGGGCACTTGAGGATTTTAAGTAAAGATAGTAAATATCAAATATATCTGTCAGTGGGAGAACCTTGATTTACTCTCTTTTCCAGGAGTTCCAGAATATCTTGTCTGCACATAAGTCCAATAACTGTTACTAGAGTCTGTGCTGACTGGGATATATCAAAAAGGATATACAGTAATGTTTGATTCTTGTGATAAACAAAGAGGTCAAATTCATCCAGTATAAATAGCACTGGACAACTGCTATCTCAGTCACCTTTCTTTAAAGCTTCAAGAAGAAATGCAAGGTTTTCAGCAAAACTGCCCAAAAACTTTGTCTCTAACCATATTTTCCATTTGTAGTTGTCTTGTGATCTCCGTAAGAGCTATTTTATCACTAGTCTGTAAGAGTCCATTCAGACGAACTTGCAAGAGGTTCTCTCTCACTTGCTTTACTTCCATGAGCTCTTTTAAGACATGATTTAATAACATACTCTTTCCTGATCCCCGGGGTCCAATAATGAGTTCAGAGTTACTTTCTCTGGTTGAAAATACAAGTGTATATCCTCAGTTATTGCATGGCAAACCAAGGTGTAAATCTAAAGTTCACCAGCTTGCCGCACATTGGCCATGAGATGCCAGCTACTGCACATTAAGAGTCCCACAGTGCATGTTGATAGACTGCTGTTTCACAGTAAAGTGCGTCAAAGTGTACTACAGAACTTAGTGCATGATAGTAAGGTCCACACTGCAACTTAGTGCTGTAGATTATACCCTGGCTTGCTGTACACTGACTGTGTTGACAAGCCTAAAGGGTGGGAGGAAACGGTTACAATGTTCAAATAAACAATTAGGTGATTGTCACACATTTTAGCTTTAAAAATCTCCCACAAACACTGACTTCAGACCTTGTATTATCTCTGCTTCTAGGGCTAAGCCACACCTCAATCAGTAAGAATGTTATTGTGAAAGGCATCTGAAGTCAACTGAACTGGTATTAAAAACGAGAATTTTGATTGCATGGAAATTTCCTTCAGGAGAAGCTGTTATGGACATTTTGTAACTGTTTCGTTGAATCCCAATATAGATTAAAAACTGAATAAGTCATCTGAGTACAAATATATGTCCAAATCTCAAAATAAAGAGTTTAAAAATAGAGAGGTTCAAGCATTCAGTAAGGAGACCAGTGGCATTCAGAATACTTACAAAGATTTAGAAGCCTGTGTTTAGCAAGGCGCCAATATTTGCTAACTAAATTACTTAAATTAGTCAACATAGATTGCAAGATACTTCAAAAGAACCAACAGTTTAGATGGCCCATGACATTTGACATAGAACCACAAACATTTATACACTGATGGGTTCTAAATTATGTGTAACACTTCAGGAAGAAGATCCAGAAATAAAATCAGGTATGTAAAAAGCCATGTACTCAATTCACGGTGAAAAGGGGGAAACAAAATATTAAACAGTATTAAAAAAAAAGAAAGAGGGAGAGAGAGCACAAAATGGAAAAGTATATGCCACTAGTATATCATTCAGCTCTATATTCTCATCTTTAATGATGAATTTTGTTTGGACTGCTCATCTCCAAAGTATCAGAGGGGTAGCCGTGTTAGTCTGGATCTGTAAAAGCAGCAAAGAATCCTGTGGCACCTTATAGACTAACAGACGTTTTGGAGCATGAGCTTTCATGGGTGAATACTGAGGTGACATTACCCACTTTCGTGCCATCTGAACAATGCATTCTGAACCGAAGTGGGTATTCACCCATGAAAGCTAACGATGCTCCAGAACGTCTGTTAATTCTATAAGGTGCCACAGGATTCTTTGCTGCTTTTACATCTCCAAAGGAAATAACAGGAATAGTAAAGGCCCTGAGAAGAGTAACAAAAATAACCAGAGGCTATTCAGATATTTCATATGTTTAAAGAAGAGGGTAGCTGGGTTGTATGGTGTGTAGGACTACAACAAGATGTCTGTTCTTCCACAATAAGGTCTATGAGTATTGCTAGGTTCTAATTACTTAGAAAATGTATTTTATGTAACAGTTTGTAATGTGCATAGACTTAAAATAGGCACAATCTAAAACTAACTAATCCTAACCTCTTAAAATTAATTATCTTAGACAAGAAAAGAGGAGATATGATCAAGATGTGGAAGAAGATCATAGTTTACTGAAAGCCAAATAGGTGCTCCTTTTAAAGTGTTCTCATAATACAAGAAAGAAGGGGACACTTGATGATTATAAGTAAAGAAAGTAGCTTGCTCTCTGCTTGAAAAGACAAATGCAAACAAGTATGATGCATTTCTACAGAGCTGCAGAGCAATATTTACAATGTGAGGTTAAGTTGGGAAAAGCAAATGAACCAGGAAGTATGATAGATACTAGAGGCCTGTACCAAAGGCTGTGGAAATAAATGGGAGCTTCTTTATTGATTTCATTGGGCTAGATCAGAACCTATGAGCTATGCAAATCCCCCCCTCCCCCCCCCCCGGAAGCAATAGCAGTGGAGGAAAATTATGGTCAGAATCTTTTTCAGTCTTTCCAAACAAGATACAAAATTCATAAGCAAATTTCTAGAGGAGAGTCTATGGTTTAGGGAACTGCAGGTTTCTGCAGTTTTAGGGCTTCTGGAACTACAGGCCACTGGTCTGATGTTAGAAAATTGATGGAAGTGCTATTTGAGGGGTATAGCCCCTAAATAACTGTTGTTAGTAGAGGGTGAGGGAAATGTTCTGATTTACTGAAATTTAACAAAGTTAGACCCTTGTTTAGAATTCTTATGACTGCAGCCTATCAACACATTTCATCACAGTGCTTGCAAAAACAAATACCAACTGGAGAATGTTGACCTTAATAAAAATATTGAGAAATGGAATGCCATTCTGTCTATATTAGATTAACCACTGAACTATTTGAGGAAAGATAGGCCAAACCGGATTGTATGATAAAGCTTGCTGGCATAACTTTTATAACCACAATATATACTGCGTCAGCTATGCTGTTTTTACTTTTCATATGTATCATTCTCTCTTCTAAATATTTACAGAAAGTAATTTGCATTGGCAAATTCTTCTTATCATTAATAAGTTAGTAATTAAAAGCAATGCATTCAGAATAGACACAGAGGAATATTAGTTTGGTATAAGGTTTTACCATTGATTTCAATTTATGTAGGATCAGGGCTTATATTATTTCAGCAAATAACTGGGTAGAAGTCAAAAGAAATTAGTCATATCTACATCTGAACAACATGTGTTCTGAATCTGATTGAAAGCCCACTGATTTATTTCAATGGGAGTCTTTCCTGATATACTCTTACACTGGCTAACATAGTCCCCACAACAGTGATCAGTATTCATGATTCAGAACACAAATGGCTAAGATGAGGTCATAAAGGTACTTCCTCCCTTTATCTCCCCTGCAAAACCACTATTCCTGTATTATATACACTACAGAATTGGAAGCAATGGGACGACTCAAAAGTAGGGTGCTACTCAATGTAAGTAAGGATGACATAACCTGGCCCTATATTGGGTGAATTATGAATGTATTTCATCTTTTTTGTGGACAGCTTAGGTATAGCCCACTAACAGAGGTAAGGTACTAGATTAAATGCTTCATTGAGTTGTTCTGGGATGCAAATTTTTACTATATGTACTCACTTTATAATTGTCATCTGAGAGAATTATAGAAACATAGGCTGGAAGAAATCTCAAAGTCATCAAATCCAACCCCTTGCACTGCAGAAGGACCAAGTAAACCTAGGCCATCCCTGATAGTGTTTGTCCAATGTAATCTTGAAAACTTCCAGTATTAGAGATTCCACAACCTCTCTTGGAAGCCTGTTCCAGAGCTTAACTATCCTTATAGTAGGAAAAAACTTTCCAAATATCTAACCTAAATCTCCCATGCTACAGATTAATACCATTACTTCTTGTCCTATCTTCAATGGGCATGGAGAACAATTGATCATCATCCTCTTTATAGCAGCCCTTAACATATTTGAAGACTGTTATCAGTTCTCTCCTCAATCTTCTTTTCCAAAACCATATGTGCCCAGGTTTTTTTTGTTTTTAATCTTTTTTCATAAGTTGGGTTTTCGATACCTTTTATCATTTGCATTGCTCTCTTCTGGACTCTCTCCAATGTGTCCACATCTTTCCTAAAGTATGGTACCCAGCATTGGACAAAGTACTTCACCTTAGGTCCTGCCAGTGGCGAATTAAGGACAATTACCTTCTGTAAGTTGCAAGCTTTATAAACATAAACGTCATTCCATTATCCAAGTCATTAGTGAAAATATTGGCTAGTGCCAGTCCTAAGACTGACCTCAACCAGATTTCACTAGATATGTACTCCCAGTTTGACAGCAAACCCTTTATATTATTCTTTGAGTACCATTTTGCAACCAGTTGTGCACTCATCTTATAGAAATTTCACTTAGACCACATTCCCCTAGTTTGCTTATGAAAATGTCATTTTGACTGTGACAAAAATCTTACTAAAAACAAGTACCTATCTACTGCTTCCACTCTATAAAACTAGGTCAGTAACCCTGTGAAAGAAGGAAATGAAGCTGGTTTGGCATAATTTGTTCTTGATAAATCCATGCTGGCTATTTCTCATAACCCTATTATCCTCCACGTGCTTACAAACTGATTGTTTAATAATTTGTTCCAGTATCTATCCAGGTATTGAAGTCAGGCTGACTGGTCTGTAATTCCCTGGGTTCTCTTTTTTTCCTGTTTTTAAATATATGTACTATGTTTGCCCCTCTCCAGTGCTTTGGGTCCTAATTTGTCCTCCAGGACTTCTCAAAGATAATTGCTAACAGTTCCAAGATTGCTTCAGCTAGTTCTTTAAGTACTCTAGGATGAATTTCATCAGGGTCTGCTGACTTGACTACATCTACATTGTCTAACTATTCTTTAACCTTTTCTTTCCCTATTTTTGCTTGTATTTTTCCCCTTTGTTGTTAGTATTGTGTTGATAATCTTATCACCATTAAACTTTTCAGCAAAGACTGAAGCAAAATAGGTATCAAACATCGCAGCTTTCTTGATGTCATCTGTTATTAGCTCTTCTTCCCCTCTAAGTAGACCTACACTTTCCTTCATTTTTCTCTTGCTCCTAATGTATTTTTGTTGTGTTTTATGTCCCTTGGTAGATGTAACTCATGTTGTGCCTTAACCTTTCTGATTTTGTTCCTAAGTCCTTGTTTTACTTTTGTACTTCTCCTTAGCAATCTGTCCAAGTTTCCATTTTTTTGTAGGATTCCTTTTTTGATTCAGATCGTAAAAGAGCTCCTGATGGAGCTCTATTGGCCTCTTATTATTCTTCCCATCTTTCCTTTGCATTGTGGTAGTTTGCTGTTGTACCTTTAATATGGTCTTGAGAAACTGCCAGCTCTCCTGAAGTCCTTTACCCCTTAGTTTTCTTCTCATGGGATGTTTCTTACTTTGCTAAAGTTTGCTTTTTTGAAGTCCATTGTCCTTATTCTGCTGATCTTGCTCCTTTCTTTACCTACAGTCATGATATCCATCATCGTCATCACTTTCACCCAAACTGCCTTCCACCTCCAGATCCACTGTTGATCAGAATCAAGTATAAAATGGCTTTCTCCAAGGTGACTTCCTTCATGTTGTGTAATAAAAAGTCATACCCAATAAATTCCAAGAACTTATTGGAAATTGTGGTTTTGCCATATTATTTTTCCAACAAATGTGTCAGTAGGTATAGTTGCCCATTACTATTAGGTCTTCTGTTTTCAATATTTCTGTTGTTTGTTCTAGAAATGTCTCATCCACCCCAAATACCTGATTTGGTGACCTACAGTAGACTCCTACCAGGATGTTATCCCTATTATTTACCCTGAGACTCTCAACTTATCTGCCTCCTACCTCCTGCCAGACCTCAGAACAAGTGTATATATTCTTGATGAATAATGCAACATCTCTTCCTTTTTACCTTGCCTGTCCTTCTTAAACAATCTATATTCCTTCTATACCAATATTCCAGTCATGAGACTTATCCCACCAAGTCTCAATGATGCCAATAAAGTCATAGTTTAGATTGTATAGTAAGACTTCTAGTTCTTCCTGTTTATTCCCCATAATCCTTGCATTTCTGTATAGACATCTAAGCTGTTGAGCAGATTTCCCCACTGATTCCTTCATGTTGCTCCTATAACCCTATTATAATTGTCCATGTCCTCCATCCCACAACATTTAACTCTCTGTTAAGGTCTTTTTTTTATACTTATCTGTGGGCTTTTGTCATCTGACACCTCTGAAGCTAGTTTAAAAGGGTCCTCAGTAAATTAGCAAGTCAGTGCATGAAAGTGCTTTTCCCCTTCTTAGTTAGGTGGACTCTCTCTTTCCCAGAATACTGTCTTCCAGGGACAGTATCCCATGGTCAAAGAAGCTGAAGCCCTGATGTCAATACTATCTACTCAGCGATCCATTCATTCATGATGTACATGTGCTTGTCTGGGCTTTTATATGGGAGGATGGACAAAAACACAACATACATGCCTGACTCCATTAATCTAGTTCCCAGAGCCTTCTAGTCACTGCTTATCTGCTCGAGGTCAGACCTGGCAGTATCACTAGTGTCCACATGGATGAGAAGCATGGAGTAATGATCAGAGGGACAGATGAGCCTTGGCAACCTTTTCATAATATCTTGGATGTGGGCTTCAGGCAGGTAGCTCACCTCCCAGAATATCATGTCAGGTCAGAAGATGGCTGCCTCCATTCCCCTCAGAAGGGAGTCCCCACAAGCCTCCAAGCTGAAGGGGCAAATGACTTCTCCTCAGCCACTGAGGTATGCTCCTTACCTCCTGTTGCCAGTACAGCATACCAGTTCTTCATCTTGATGGATGGAGGAGCTTGGTGGGGGACAGAGCACTATCCACTGGCCAAGGTGGGCAGCCACCAGTCTCCTTGCAGAGCAGCCAGTTCTTCCTCCTGTGGTGCTGCTATAGTCATCTATAGTCTGCTAAAATCCTCCATCTCAGATGTCTCTATATGTGTCCTAAGTCCTTGTATTCCTGGATGCTACACAGATGAGCTGCCTCCTTCTGCTCCCTTACCTGCTTCTTCAGGGACTCCAGCAACAGACGCCTCTTACACCTTGTGGTTCCCGCTGCCGAGCTGTCATTGGTGAAGATATGCAGGCTGCATTCCCAGCAAGTCACAATTAAGGCCTGGGTGGAAACTTCCAGCTCAGGATGCCTGTCTGGATGGAATTCCTGCAGAGGACACAGAGCGCCAAGCGCGTGCTTGGGGTGGCACATCGCGGGGGGCACTCTGCCGGTTGCTGGGAGGGCGGCAGGTGGCTCCTGTGGAGCTGCCACAGGCTTGGCTACGGACAGTCCGCTGGTCCTGTGGCTCGGTGGACCTCCCGCAGACATGCCTGAGGGAGGTCCACCAGAGCCGCGAGACTGGCGAGTGGCAGACCGCCCCCCCGTAGTGAGCCACCATGCTTGGGGCAGCGAAATTGCTAGAGCCGGCCCTGGCTGTTGGTGTTACATCTTTTTCCTCCCAAGACAGGTTCTTTCATGTACAGTACCAGCTGACTAACTCCCTTAATATCCCAGCTGCCATAGTCTTCCCAGACACCAGAAGCATAACTTGATGTGAAGAGCATTTGAAATTCATGATGTTTAAGGCTTGTAACATACTCACTATACATTAGTTTTCATGTGTCACTTTCTCATCATCTTCTTTATAAGAAAACATAATTTCAGGCATAATAGGCAAGTGTCTCATCACATTTGAGATACATTATCTATTCTAAGCCATAATCCTTAACCTCACATTTTAGCTAACAGATATTTTTCACCTTTTCTCAAATTATGATCAGTTGTTTTCTGAATACACAGTAACAACAGCTAAATTTTAAAAAAAGTAATAAACATATAGAGACATCTTGATATCCATTTATTAACAAACTATCAAGTTATTTTTTTTTGTAAGTATAGCTGGTGTGGATTAATGGAAGTGCAAAGGTTTTTATTATCTATTATCTCAGAATTATTTAATCTTTTAGATGCACAGTAGTGATACAAGTTATTTCCTGGGCTATTAAACAGTTTCTCAAATATTGTTCCTTTCATAATATTTTGGGGAATATCTGTGTAAATAATTTACCCCCACTGTCATTTATAACACTGTGGCTGACTGATTGATTGCATCTATAATCTGCTATAGACAGTTATTTTGTATTATTAGTCTGTGCCGTCACTTGTCTCGTCTCTAGTGGGTTTATTCCTCAAATCCCTCTCTGATATTTAATTACAAGGGGGTTCATTTTATGTAAGACAGTGACCAAAACTCAATACTGTGCACTTCTTTAGCAACCACCATTCAAGAATCTTAAAGTATTTTAGAAACGTTTCATAACAGGAATTTAGCTGCAGCATTCCCCTTAGTGATAGGTAAGTAACAATTCTCCATTTTACAAGTGGTAAAAATGAGGCACAGAAAGATTAAACTATTTAGCCTCTACTGTGACAGCACTAAGAACTCATTCTGTGTATGTATGCATACATTTATTTCCTCAATACCTCAGCTTATTCTTATCCTGCATTGTTGTTTCACATACTCATTGTAGATTAAATCCCTTAAATCCGGGCTTTATTATGAAATTATATGAGCATAAACAGAATGTATTCATAGTTGCTTAATATTAATATCAACAGTTTTTTCCTTTTTAAAATATTCATTTTCAGTGGGTTCGGCACTATTTAAAATGTGCTTTTAAAAGGAAGATACATACAATAGGTACCTTTGGTGAAGCAAATAGAATTAATTCACATAAAGAAGGAAAAAAACTATCTTGTTTTTAAGAGAGTGAGACTATACTTCCTTCTCTGCAGATTCTGTTTATGTTCCAGGAGAAGGTTGATAATTAAAACAAATTGCAACAATGAATTATCTCTGATTTAGTCTCTCATGAAATATGTCCTTGGCAGCTCACTCCCAGGTGATATCATTTTAAACAGAACACCTTTTGCTTTCCAAAGAAGTTGACTATTTCCCAGTTACTTATGAGAACAAGTCTGATAAAGGGCATTACAGCTGGCAACATTTAAAGAACTAGCATTAAATGGTCAAACCTTAAATTTAAAAAGTTAATCTATATGTCAAAACTTTAGGTCTCCTAGGATATTGACATAAACATTAAACAGTGGTTATTATGTAAACTAAAAGAATCAAGACTTAACTAGCCTTCTATTCAACTCGGATTATGTGCTTACATTGTTTATGTGCCAAGACAGAGATTAAAGCTTCAGGCTGGAAATTTCAAAGCAGCCTAAGGGAGTTAGGCACCAAAACCCAATTAAATTTCAAAAGATAAGGCATTGATATTCCACATTACCAGGAAAGTTAGTAGCTTCTTCATAAACTAGACTTGAAAAAACAACAACAGACATATACAAAATGGCATTATGACAGTTTGGGGACTATAGCTGTGTCCAGTTATGAATTCTGTTCTGTTTTATGAATGCTTTTTATTTATTTATTTATTTATTTATTACATAGTGAAATAGATCATCCATTTGGAGGTAGGACCCTGGTACTTAGGGTGTGGCTACACAGCAGCTGGAAGTAAGCTTCCCAGCTAGGATAGATAGACAAGAGCTATTACATTACAAATGGCAGTCTCACTCCAGCTGCTCAGGCAGCAGTTTGGGCTAGCTGTCTGAGTACATACCCAGAGGGTCTGGGGGGATTGTACTGAGGCAGCTTGCCCAAGCAACTGCCCACGCTGTTGTGGTCACATTGGCATTTTGGTATGCTAGATTGAGCAGAGCTAGTGCATGTCTGTTTAACTGCACTGGGACGAACCCTCCCAGCTGCTATGCAGCCATAGCCATAGCTCCTCACTGTGTCTAGAAGGGTATGACAAAGTAATCATGGGGCACATCAATACTGAATGGCTCTCACCAGCTTGAACAAGGAGGTTGTGCCAGCAGGGCCTTTGCTTTCCAATGGGCTATCTTATCATAGAAATCTGTTTTGGGGCGGGGGAGTGGGGTGCAATCCTCCATGCCTAAGCACGTGACTGAAAAAGATGCAGTTTTCTCCACTGACCAAAGAGGCACAGAGACAGTTATTAAAGAGGTTCTATAAATCAAAAGGAGGCTATTTCATCATCAGAATCTGAATACCCAAAAGGTGGGGGTGGGTGGAGGAGGGACTTTTTCCTTCTCTTGGAACTTGGACCAGACCTAGAGTCTTATAATAGGGGGTGAGAAAACACTAAGGGGTTCCGTAGATCTAACTTTTAAAAGAGAGAGAGAGAGTTTAGAAATTTGCTTTCTAGCCTGTGTTTCCTTGCTTTATTGACATATGGTACCTGAAGGGCTTAATTACAGAAACCAGAACCATATCTAAGCAACTTGATGGCTTGGTTGGGCTTGTGTTTTTCAACTTTTTTGATACCAGGGACTGGCTTGCAGCCTCTCTAAGCAGTGCCAGGGAGATCTCAGGAACCAGCGCCGGTCCGCAGACCTGTCATTGAGAAACACTGGGCCAAGCACTAGCTTCACAGTCTCAGTGGGCAGACTTTGGGATCCTGCTGCCAAGAAGGGTGTCAGAGATGGGGTCTGAACCTGGAAATGCACCTGACTGATCCAGGGGTTGGAAGAGTGACCAATTACTATCCAGACCCCAGGGATTCAGCAGCATGTATGACTGAGTGGCTGGATCCCAGCACACCATTCTCCTGTCTGTTGTGGGAGTGGGACAGACCAGATTGTGGCAATATCTTTTCACAGGTGTGATGTAGTTCCATCACTAGTATAATAAAATCTTTAGTGAAAGAGGAATCTATAAAGCTTATTGAAAAATGTCCAGGGTCTTTTTGATCATGCTAGGTATGCTTACTATAAAAAAGATGACAAGAAGAGTGATGTAATTTCTTAGGACACCTGAGTGACACTCTCCCTTTCCACCCCCCTCCACCCAGTGTTACCTGAATGCTGGGAATTTCAAAGGTCTTGTTAGGATTAACTCAACTTCAAAACCAAATTCCTTCACAATGTAGTAATGCATGAACAAGTTTCCAGGTTGTACTATGAGATCACATTTTTCTCCTAACTGTAAAATTGCCATAAATTACCCATTAGCACCAGGGACTGTTTGTTTTTCCAGTAACTGTGTTCATCTTTAAAGAATGTACAAGGATTAAAAATAGCATTTAACCACTTCATGACTATATACTTGGAAGAATGAGTACTGAGTCAGAAGCAAGCATTGTAACTGTACACTGTGAGAATCATTTTCAGTAGAATGAGCCCAAACACTTTTAATTTAGGGGTAAGTAGGCTCAGAGAAGTGCCACTGTAAATCTGGAGTGAGGAACAGCCCCTTTGCAGGTTAGTAAATTACTCTCTGACCACTACAGGCCCAATTCTATGCTGGTGTAAACCGACAGAGCTTTATTGACTTCAGCGGAGTTTTACTCATTTACGTCAGCAGACAATTTGGCTCTAGCATGAGGCTTTTGAATTAGATAGATTTAGTGATTGGTACCTTAGCTCAGATAGAATATAGACTTTCATAGAGGAAATAAAACAGTATTGCCTCAGTGTTGTGACTAATCTTATCACTTCCATTAAGTTTTTATCTAGTAGATATACATTTGCAAGTTGAAGAGTCTGTCTGAAATAGTTGAATTACTATCACATCTGAATTACACTAAAGTCAAAAGGCCTCAACGCATGGCTCCTTTGTGTTAGGCACTTGTACCAACACCTATTAAAAAGAAGAAATGAACTGGCCCTGCCCTGAAGAGCTTACAGACTAAATTAAGACAAGATGTAACCAAGATAGAACTTGGCTGCACAGACTACTTCTAAGAACAGTTAAGAGGTTTCAAATCAACAATGTTTCTTTATACTTGCTTTCCAATGTTTTGGATTTTTTATTTAAAGATAAGCTCCCCAACATAGCAACAATTTATGTTTTCATGAGAACAGGACCTTCACCATCCAGTTTTGTGAAAAGAGCTTTTACTAGGTCAGAGATCCTGCTCTTCATTAAATTGTGCAGAAGCAGAGCAAAATGAAGCTACAGAAGTGGCAACAACTTCACTCAGGTGCTTCAATAAATCGGTAGCTATTTCATCCAAGATGATCTTCAATGCAACACAAAAGCCCTCAACTTAGCAAAATCCATTTCATGTGTCCTTCATTTTGGATTAGAACATTATTGAACACCAGGACTGATTGAAAATAAACAGTTTTGATGCATTTTCAACTAAAAGTAATTTTTCACGGAAAGTATCTGCTTTTTGCACACAATTTTGACTATTCATCAAAAAGACATATATGGCATATATGAAAAGGAAGTTGTTTTCTCCTCCTAATCTGTTTAAAAAGGCTTATGCACAATACAGTGAAGAACGAAAATCATCACCAGAGTCTATTTTCTCCATCCAACCACAGTACAGAGTAATTCAGCTCTGATTCAGTGCTAATCTTTTTATTTATTAATTAACAAAATAATTATGTAACCTCAGAGAGCCCACAAAATACGTGAACTTTTTTCCCCCTTTTTCCATTTTGTAGCTATTCAGGTTAAGGAGCCCAAACAATCACAAGTTTCAGAGAACAAAGTTTTTGGCAAGCAATTTTTAATTGTTTCAAACTCAAACTAATTACCTGATTTTGTTGAATTTTCTAAGAAATTACAAGCTTTACTCAGTGATTATGTGCTGAAGTTCTGCAGCAGATACTGTATGTCTTATAAAGGAAACAGATTTAACTTCCTCTTTAAGGGCCAAACAGAACACATCATTAACCGTGGCATCACGTCTCCACCATAACATACACCCATACATGAAATGTGTATAAATATACAAATATGTGTAATAGGTAATAGCTTTTCATACTCTGTGAAGTTTTATATGCTTTCACTCACACAGATGCAATCCACCTACCCAAGGTTTGCAGAAGCTGTCTTTCCTGGAAGTCTACCAAATTACCAAGATAAGCTAGGAGTTCTGGTTTCTTGTAAAAATGTTTTTGGAAACAGTTTTTTTTTCTCCTGACCATCATGGAAAAAGGATCCAAACTGAGGTGTTGCTATTTAAATTTTGTTGTATATTTCTTTTTTTGGCTTTCTGAAGTGAAGGAGCAGGTTTAAGAAAACATTTTGATTTGGGTTCTACAAGACCTTAGAAAGGGGGCAGTGTGTGAACACTGACGTATTTGGACTTTACGTAAAGAAATTTTGCCATTTTTGAAGCCAGATCTAACCTTTGTATCAACAAATCATATACAAAAACTTCAGTCTAAGTCTCAATGTAGGAAAACATATACTTAAAAGGATCCTTTGTATTTTGATTTTAAAAATAAACTCATTTACAAGAAGATTTTGAATGCCTCCCGCAAACTAAGAAAATAACACTTTCATTTATTTTTCTTGAAGATGGGTCTCATTTAACAATCTATTATAATCACAAAGTACAAAACTACTTTAAAATATAGTACAAGATCAGATTTAAACGTGGATGGAAATTTACAGGTAAGCTTAACTTGTCCTACAGTGAAAGGGCTTCAGACCAGTTTTGCTGTACTGTACTGAACATCAGATATGAACTTTACACAGTTCATATGCCCAAGTCAAGCAAGCTAAGGTGAATGAATGTTAGAATTTAGAATGTCAAACTTCTTCAATCCTGTGGGTTTAATTCAAGCCCAGATCATTTGTTTAATAGAATGTTTTTGCAGGTTTTTATTTTTTAAAGGGATACAACATAACCCATTCATCACACTTTCCTTTGTGTATATTATGCTGCTCTTGCCATTCCAATCCAGTGTCTGCATATGCTCCCAATTTCTCTCACTCCCCTCTACCTCCCCACCCCCACCCCACTTTTGATTACATTGCCCACTCTCACTTTGCAATCCATTTCCCAATTGTGGTTACTGTCATGGGAAGTGTCACTTCTCAGTCAAGAAAAATCAGAGAATAGAATATCAGGGATAGAAGAGACCTCAGGAGATCATCTAGTTTAACCCCCAGCTCAAAGTAGGACCAACCCCCAGGCAGATTTTTGCCTCAGATCCCTAAACGGCTCCCTCAAGGACTGAGTTCACAACCCTAGGCTTTGAAAGCCAATGCTCAAACCACTGAGCTATCCCTCCCCTCAAAGTTGTAACAATCAGTCACTGAGATTTCAGTGGAACAAATCCATTTTCTGACATGCTATTATCTGATTCATTTTTTAAAATTGTGAATGAATTTGCTGTTCATGAAACTTAGGAACTGACAGACCTAGTTTTAAACCAGGGATAGAACAGGAAGGTAAAGTGAAAGCTTCTTCACATAGAGTAGTTCTGCCATTGCACTTACAAGTTCACCTGAATCTCAGTTTTGCTATTACATTCCTGGAACTTTCCTGAGCAGAAACTGCTGATCACATGGTTCCTTTTTTGTCTCTTTCTCCACAACCCTCAAAAGTGGGGGTTAAGAAGAACTCAATATATATTTTCTCATCAGTAACTGGGAAAATATTGATCTAGCATGAACATGAGGAATATGGACATGAGGAACTGAAGTCAATAGCAAAATTCTCATTTACTTCAATGAGGCCAGGATTCCCCTAAAAGATCTTTGGATCATTGGATAGGTTAATTGTTATGGGCCACTGTTTTCCTTTATATTCTGAAAAGTCATTAAAAACATGTCATTATGACAGCTCCATCTTTATTGTGTCTCAGTGAGTCCAGATCAAATTTGCCCATTTGATAAGTTATTTTTCCCCCTTTCCCCCACCCTTTCCTAACAGCCCTGTAAAATCAACCTGGGAACTGAGAGTCCAGCTGAGTTCTTTACTGTCTATGTACCCTCATCAATAATAAAAGTCCTACAACAAAAAAGATTACCTCAGGTAATTTAACTCCATACTTCAGTGTAGTAACACAGATACAACTATTGGAAGAATCTGACCCCATAATCAGAACTCAGTTAACATCTGTTGATGTGTTCATCAGAATAGAATCCAGCTCACTCGCCCATAGATGTCTCGGCTCAGCAAGACTAACAGGAGTAAAAAAAAACCTGTTGAAAACACTTGTCAGTTAAGACATGATCCCCAATGAGCAAATTTGAGTAAGAAGGCCACATTTTTATACAGTTCATTTGTCAGAGTAGAATGACACAAAGTATATAATGAGAGTCTGAGGGTCTGTATTGCACATAAAAGGTAGCAAAGAACCGTTAGATCCCATAGGGCACAAAAAATGTACTTTCATAGGAACATATCAATTGCCATACTGGAACAGACCTGAAGTCCCCCTTTTCCAGTGTCCTGGCTCTGATGGGGGCCACTACCACATGTTTCAGAGGAAGGTGAAGAACTCCACACATAGGTCTCATCCTGGTCTCTATTAGTTATGTGTAACAAAGAAGACAATGTAAATACTCTCCATGTTCTTCTGGGTTAGTTGTATACTTCTCAGGTACAGGTGCAATGCATTTGAGATACAGTCCATTTTGAAAATTTATAATATTTTTACTCATTTTTTTTTAAGTTTTGTTGTCTGAATAGTGTCTTAGAAGTTGGAACTACTACTCTTGTTCTTCTCCAATTCACTAGCCTTAGTGTATGGTTTATGGTGTACATGCATCCTGTGTTTTTAATAAGCCAATACGGACCTCATGAATGCCTTCATTTCTTTTCTTACCTTTTAGTAATTTTTTTGTTTAGCTATTGTATTGTATGGCTTTACCGTGGCACACAAAAAAGAGTGCAGGTTTCATCATATTATAGAAGGGGAAGAGGGAGATATCTGATCCAGCTTTGTATGTTCCACACAGGGTTGTGGATTAGTGGATACAAATGCCAGTAGTGCTAATTATTTTTTTTCAGCATTTCTCATAAAATCACTTATTTTTTAAATCAACTCCCCCACCCTCCCAGCATATGTGGTACAGAATCCCCTGTGCAGGGTCTCAGTGTCTTATCCTCCTTGCTTAAATAGTATGCAGCTTTTAAATTTTGAAGGACATCCCAGTACCTGGCTCTAAGTGAATAAACTGAAGAATGCCAGGGTTTTCATCCTCAGATAACCTTGGCATACCTCTACACTGGAGGTGAAATATTATGTTTGATCAATGTAAACATTTAGAAACCTAGTTAATTTAATACTTCTCTGCTAACACTAAGGAAAGGATAGGTCCTCCAGCTAGTGCATTGCCAGTGTTGCTAGACTCACAATCCAAAATTACCTGATTCTGTTCTAACATTCTAGTCATTTGAACAGACATTCCCTGAAAAAGTTGTTTCTGGGCACCTGTGTGTTGGAGTTCCAGTAGAAAAGAGGTTGAAGAGTTATGTCAATAAGAGTCCCCCATCCAAGATGCTGTTGCTGAAACAGATGGCTGAGTAAAATAGGCACTGATCCTACAATCTGATCCAGGTGGGCAGACCCCTGCATCAGTAAGATCTAATGAAGTTAAAAGGGCTCTGAATTAATACAGAGGTCTGCTTGGCCTGATCAGGATTGAGCCCTTCTTGTTTAGCACATGGAACTATATTCATCCCTGATGTGTGTCTGTTAACTTAAGAGTTGTTTCATAAAGACATCCTAATTATAGCAATCCACTTGCCTAAAGGCTAATATGAATTCCCAAGTGAAATGGAGAAACCTACTGCCTGGTGTATATCACAGAGCTTGCTTCTTCCATGCTAAATCAGATGTACAAACCATGGAGATATCAGATAGTGGTAAATATTATGACTCCTGAACTAGCACCATGGAACTTTCTAAATGATATCCCACTCCTTTGTGGTATGAGAGCAAATATCCTCCCTGTGAAGGATTCTTTTAACATTTATTATTTCTTCAGTCCACGAGGTCTCTGTTTCCTAGGTGATGTGTCAGATAACGTATGAAACAGAGACTATTAAACTTAGTATCCCTTATGATTGAGTAATTTTTTTAAAATTGATGTAGACAGCTCTATTTGGAACTAAACTCAGACTATGAACTCATTTCATGTAACCTGCTAACTAGATTTCAGATGGTAACACATTGCAGTTGTTTTTCAATTTGACTGGATTTGAACCAGTAACCTAGGAAAGAGAGGCTCTGTAGCCAGTCTTCAATTCTATGAGTTATTACTATTTACCACTGCTATTTTCTGGTTTAGTGACTAGAATCTTGGAAATTTCACAGCAGACTTAATTTTTAAGATTATATTCCTGACCATGGAAAAGCAGTGTGTTAGATGACAAGACAAATATAAATAGCAAGATCACAAGTAAAAATCAAAAAAGTATCATTAACTAGAGATGACTGAACACCTTCACCAAAATGCACGCCTGAGCCTCTGTAAACTTTAAGATCCCATGGTACCACTGCCAGAAGGGAGAATTAAAATACATACTACATGTATCTTTCAGATGCTTTTTACATTTCTTCTAGAGGAATGGAAAATGGCTTGTAATGCACTCTCTATGCTTGGCAGTTGGAATTTTTTTTAAGTTGCATTAGGCCAAAGAGATGATTCATGAAAACTGAAGACTTGGAAATATATAAAATTGTTGGATTATTACTATGGATGAGACTAAAATATAGAAACTCATTCCATCGCTAGAACCGTTCTGCATGAATTATATTAGTGCCATTTACTTTCCTGAAGGGCTATCAACATTTTTTTCCCTCAAAGCTGCTTTGGACTTTTGCCCTTTTTTTATGTGAAGGATGTCTAACTTCTGTGAGGAAATTTTCATCTTTTGTCAAAAAAAACCCAAAAAACTTTCAGTCGAAGAACAAAAACTTCTATTCAGAAATAGCACCATAATGCCTATGGGCACTGAAGATTGGGTGCCTCATCCCCTTATTCTCCTCTAAGCCATCCGAACTATATCTCACAGGCCTTTAAACTAAATACTGGGAGAACAATTCCTAACAAATGGTTATTGCACCAGGGAACAGTCTTTTAAAGGAAGCCCCAGAAGCCCCATTACTTCAATATTTTAAAATTACATTTGATAAAGTCCTTGAGGGTTACATTCAGGGAACAGTGTTGCATGTTCAGGGAGTAGAGCAGACAAGATGATTTATTGGGCATTTTCCTTCACTACTCTAGATTGGTCTGACCCTGTAGTCTTCACACAAGCAAAACTTCTATCAATTTCAATGCACTTGGATTTCAGATCCACTGTTATGACTCTTTCATAAGTTATCCTTCATGGTACTGCAAAAATATAAACTCTTGGAATGAGTAATAATGTTTTGAAGCTGGCATGAGACTAATTCTGCTTTAGCAAATTTGAGAATTTTAATTTATTCAGAGAACTTTCCCATTTTATTTCAGCAGCTAGCCTTATTTATGGCAGTTAAAATAAAAGGGAAGTCAGTAGGCCTAGATTCTACATTGCTTATACCGTATCCTCCAAACCTGTGATTTGGAGACCGTGCATATGGTTTCCGCTCTTAACTGACTATTTAAACACATACACCCATGTGATACGTGTGGGTTTATATTCAGGGCAGCCAACCCTGGCTGCTGCTTGTCACTGTCCATACTACTGCAGCAATACTATTTTTAGCACGATCGCTCTATGAGATCTTGCATAAGTATATCTACTCACATTGGGAATCACACCTCTGGCTCCAAGTACAGACATAGCCTAAGGGTGTGTCTTCATAGAACAGGTTAGCTAGAGTTGCAACTCAAGTGCTAACTCAACTCCAGTCCACAAATGCACTTATCACAAAAAACAGGTTCTTTTACTCAGATGGGTATGCAAGAAATGTCACTAAGTTTGAGATTGGTGAAGGACATACAGAGACTTCATGAGCTTTAGTACAGCAAGTATAACTGAAATTCCAGAAAAATAAGATGGGTATACAAAAAGTATAGCAAAATGACCCCATGTGGCATGACCAGCTCGTGGGTGGTCAGACTTAGTGATCCAAACAGGAGTCAGGCCAAGTTGAGTACCAGAGAGTCAGAGTCCAAGATAGGCTTGAGGGTAAACCTAGAGTCTGGCGTAAGGATGGGTCAGGATACCGAGAGGTTAGACTCCAAGACAGGCCAGAGGACAAACCAGGAGGCAGGCATCAGGAGGCTGGCAGGGTCAGGAGTCAGAGTCTGGGATCTCTCACATGCAGGGGCTGATGCAAGACAAACAGGCAGTCTGTAATGTTGCTCAGACAACTCTCTGTCATTGCTTCCTGGCTTAAGTGCTAGGGCCAGTCAATCAATGGGCTGTGAGGAGCTGCCACTCAGGTTCTGCTGGGTAGTACTTCCTGCTAGGCCCAGACTCCCCAGGTTATCCTGCAGTAACCCAGCCAAAGCCTCTGATGGTGATGGGGAGGCATCAGTGGCCCAGAATCCCCATGGTCCCAGATTGTAGCCCTAGAAAAAGCAATCTCCCAAAGCTGACATACTTACAACCTTGTGCAGGACATTAGAAACAAAGATGGAAGAAACTGTCAGGAGAGCAAGCCATGAGAGAAGATGAAGTTTTGAGCTGTTGCCTGTTCAATCACTCCCAGTGTCCCACTGGTAAACATGTATGCATTAGTTTCTATACCCTTTTGTTTACACTAGCATATCCATGATCATGTCTGATTAAATCTCAGATCACTATCCATATGTGGCTATCCAGGGAATTATAATTAGGGTTCCCATTGCTGATGTTAGAACTTGTATTGACACAAATAACTAAAGTTTCCAATATGGTAATGAAGTTAGCTGCAAGGGCACATGTTACTCAACCTCCGTCCCCTGAAAAAAAATTCCATTTGTAATGCAATCTCTTGTTCTCTTGTGGTTAACTTGTTTGTGATAAGAACTCATTGCTAAATCTCATAACCCTAGGTCACTTACTTATGCTAAGACTTTTTACAGCCATAAGTCTATAACTATTAAGTCACACTAGGGTTCATCCTATTGCCAAGCCTACCGTAACATTAATATTTAAACTGTAAAAGCAGTCCTGCGGCACCTTATAGACTAACAGACGTATTGGAACATGAGCTTATGTGAGTGAATACCCACTTTGTCGGATGCATGTAGTGGAAATTTCCAGGGGCAGGTATATATATACAAGCAAGAAACAGGCTAGAGATAACGAGGTTAGTTCAATCAGGAAGGATGAGGCCCTCTTCTAGCAATTGAGGTGTTAACACCAAGGGAGGAGAAACTGGTTTTGTAGTTGTCAAGCCATTCACAGTCTTTGTTTAAACGTGAGCTGATGGTGTCAAATTTGCAGATGAACTGAAGCTCAGCAGTTTCTCTTTGAAGTCTGGTCCTGAAGTTTTTTTGCTGCAGGGTGGTTACTTTTAAATCTGCTATTGTGTGTCCAGGGAGATTGAAGTGTTCTCCTACAGGTTTTTGAATATTGCCATTCCCAAATTATAGAAAAACCTGTAGAAGAACAAGTCTGCTGAAATTAAACAATAAATTGTTTCGAAGGAGCTGTTTTAAGTCAACGTATTGTCATACTGGTCTCAGGCTAGCTTCTGAAAGGAAGAATTGCAGGGTTTAAACTGAGTCAAGAATGCTGAGTCACCACCGTTGGTAAATGGGTGCTGTAGCATGGATACCCAACCTGAGAGTGTGAGAATCATAGCAACCAGGACAGATAAAGGCAAGAGGGCTGATATCTGAGGAGGGGACACTCTAGGGAAACCAGAAATGGGTAGATGGTAACAGCAATACAGGCCCAAGCTAAAGTATGTTTGGAATCAATCTTGCTGGGAAGAGGCAGTCTTTGTTTGAAACTGAAAGCGAATAGGAGCCAGCACTGAGGCAAAGGACCTCTGGGTATCTAACCCCCGTATCTCTAGTAAATCTCAGGGGAACCAGAAGGTAACTAAACCCTTTCCTCTATCAATGGCGGCAGGAAGTTGGAGAGAAAAGCCTGACCCCAGTGGAAGAAATTTGGAGAGAACTCTGTGATGAGAATCGTCTTCCACCCCCCCTTCCTTTCTCCCCCCATTCCCCAGAACATACACTGTACCCCATCTGGGAGAAGTCCTACAGGGGTCAGAAATGGGCTAAATCCTGCTGTAAGTAATTCTAGATTTACACGACTGAAAAAAAGTTTAATTTGGACTAATATGTTCAAATAATGTTAAAATTCTGATTAAAACTCATAGACCTAACAAAAATTGAAAAATATAGCTTAAACTCTACCCTTTACCTATTCCATTGTCTTCAGTTGTAGATGTATCTGTTTCATCTATGGATGACTTGGGTCAACTTTGCCTTCATATACACCCATATACAGGAAACTAGTTCAGCGTTAGTGTCTCAGCATCCCTTACCAGACAGAACTGTGCATATCTTGACAGTTTCTCTTTGCAGGAGTTCATACAAAGCTGACTTCAGTTTTGATATATGCAGCTCATATATCACAAGTTTTGCTTTTCTGCTTCATGTTTGAAATGCAAACTTTCAAATAGAACATCTATTAAAAGCACCTCATTTCCACATGTTTTACAGGCAAAATTCAAAGTTGGCATCATTTCTATGAAAAAAACACAATTTCTATTGAATTCAATGAGGCCTTAATGGCATGACAAGCTACCTCTGTTTTGCCAGTGGTACAAGTATACAGGTTAACTTAAAACTGGGTCCAGGTTTACTTGATTCCTGTTAGAACACAAAACTAGGCAAATTTGTCAAATTTGGGGGATTTATTGGGAACATTTTACACATCTGTAATCCAATGGTTGTGACAAAAGTGAATGTACACTGATGCAATCTGACACAGGATAAAATTAATCCCTAGGTCTGACCTTAAGCAAAAGTGCTGATATAATTTAAGTGACGAATTATGCTGTGTAGTGTTACTGGCTTTGAATATTGGTTATGACAGTAACAATAAGAAAAAGCATTTCCCATCAATATGATGCAACGAGTCTAAGATTCCTTTTGAACTGAGATTATGTAAAGTGAACCATTGAGATGTAGCTGAAATATTACTCCTAATGGAATTATTCAAATGAACCAGAGCCTATCAACGTCAATAGAAATGTTCCCATTCACTGTAACAGAGTTTGGATCAGGCTCAATATACATTCATATTCTGTGCCATAACAGTTTCTTCAGATTCAAAAATGCAAGAAGTGTTCTGCTAGATTTTATATATTTTCACTACATACCTGCAGAAAAAGTGTGCAAAATCTAAATAATTTACAATGATTGTACATGCACAAATCCTAAAATTTTAGTCATTTGATTTATTTATTAGCCTATACTTCCATCCATTTACCTGCCAATTCACTATTAAAAAGAGAAATATGTTAAAGTACAAAGACTGTGAAAACCAGGAAGTCATTGTTTAAAAGAGTCACTTTTAAAATGTTTAAAAACATCCAAAACCCACTGAAGATGAGTCCACGGAGCTTTGGATGAGCACTGGGATGCAAATCAGATTTTAAAAGAACTATATAAATTCAAAGGGATTTACTTTTGTTAACCTTAATACTCCTGCTAGAGCTGGAACACACTAAGGACCTTAACTCATAGATCTCCAATGAGTCCACGGAGCTTTGGATCAGCACTGGGATGCAAATCAGATTTTAAAAGAACTATATAAATTCAAAGGGATTTACTTTTGTTAACCTTAATACTCCTGGTAGAGCTGGAACATACTAAGGACCTTAACTCATAGATCTCTCTCAGCAACTTTAACATTTTGAGATAATGCATTTGTTCTGTATAGTGTAATGGTTCAAGCTGAGTTTAGCTGGTCAATAGCCCCTGGATCATGGGTTGGAGAAGCATACAAATATTTTAAGGGCTACCATTTATATTGGATATTTTGAACAACTTTACTGAGCCAATGCTGCTTTCCCTAATGAAGCCTTATTAAGAGAAAGCCATCACGGAAGTAAATGGCAATTTTGACTGAGCAAAGACTGCAATATCTAGTAAAATACAGTTTTAAAAGAGTATTGAAACTTTGTGTTTGCATTCATAGAAATGGTGTAACATGTAAAGCTTCAAGTGTACATCAGTCATGAGAACTGTTCAAGGATATGATCCTGGAAGCACATACACACCTTCTTAGCTTCAAAATGTGAGTCATCCGATGGTAGGGCCTCCTTGGACCCTCACATGTCATCGTAGTATTTGATGGGGAATAAAGAGTGAAAACGATATCTTCCTAGAACCTATGGTCTAGACTCTAAAAGATACTTTTAGGCACCTGCAACATCACAGGAGCAAAGATGATTCACAAACCCAATATTAATGGGGAGAAATAGTCACCTTAAACCACTATTCAGAAAAGCCAGCATGCAAGTGGATCAGGCCCACAAGCAAGTTAGGCAGGTGAACACCTATATAAAACTGGTATTATTAAACTGGTGCCCCTATGCTGGTGCAACGGGTGCACCTACACCGGCACAATTGGCTCTGTGAATATGGCCCCTACCTTCTGCCTAGTAAGGAGACTGTAGTGTGTGCTGGGTGTATGGGAGCTGACCCACTCTTACCTGCTGTCCCAGTCTGTCCCAGTCTGTGGGTGGGTGCTCCAAGGAAAATTTAGTGGGTACAGAGCACCCACCAGCACCAAGCTCCTCCCCCTTCCCCCTTGCCTCTCACAAGCTGGCAGCCCTGCACTTACCAACTCCTGCCCCTTCTCCCAGTGCTTCCAGAGCACCGTGAACAGCTGATTTGTGGCATTCAAGCTGCAGGAGGAAGACGGAGGAGGTGGGGAAGAGGCAGGGTGGGGGTGGAGCAGGGATAGGAAGCGGCGGGGTGGAGGCAGGGGCTTGGGGGCAGGGGTGAAGTGGGGGGCAGGGCCTGGAACAGAGTGGGGAGGTCAAGCACCCCCTAGCAAGATGAGAAGTCATCCCCTATGGTCCTGGTGGTGCTCGGATGCCCTAAGCAGCCATGTATGCTGCATATGCCTAAGGACAGCCCTGCTTCCAATTGTGACTTGGTCATATCCTCTCAGGGATGCTCATCCGGGACCCTAGGCTCCCTGGGCCAGCAGGGAGTGGCTTCAGTGGCAGTGAGGCAGGGGTGGGGATCGCTGGAGAGGTGCGGACACAAAAGCCCAGGATTTTCTCAGGGGGCAAGAGCAACAACATCCACGGCGGCTAAAGAGGAGCCCCCGGAAAGAATCGGCTGCTGCTGCCCATTGCAAGAAGCTTAGCCCGCTGCATAGCACGCGCAGCTCCCGTCTTCCAGTAGCAGCATGGTCACCAGGCAGAGCCTACCTGCCTGCACCGTACTTACCCAGTGGAGCTCCAGCTGCCGCCAACTGGACTTTTAGTGGCCCAGTCAGCACAGCTGACTGGCAACCCTATTTCTGTGACAGCAGATATGTATTGGTTGGACAACTGTTTATTACACAGCTGATACACTTAAAGCAAATATGGGAACCAAGCAACAGGTAAATTAGTTTATCATGAAAGACAATGATACCAAAACCTTTGAGATCATCAGTCAGATGATTCAGCTTCTACAACAAATAAGGTTGCCAACCCACTAGGATTGTCCAGGAGTCTCCAGGAATTAAAGATTAATCTTTTATTAAAAATTATGTCATGTGCTGAAACCTCCAGGAATATATCCAGCTAAAATTGGCAACCCTAGCAACAGCTTGTTACAATGGTTTTACTACAGAAATCATTTCATAGTCTAATTCTGAGATTCCATCTTTAATTACTCTGTGCCTGCTGTTCCCAAATAGAGGGTCCTGTGGATGTAAAATACTACCTACACTGGTGTTACCCAATCAGAAGGATTGTGTTTTCAGCCATTTTGGACGTGTATAATCTGCGACACAATGTTACAAATTGTGCTGTCTATTTTATCATTCAACTTTATGCACTCACATGAATATAGAACACTGTTAATAATCCTAATATGCAGCTCTTCCCTGTCGCAGTCACTATAACCCTGAAACAAACCACACTTTCAGACTATGATAAGGGGTTTATTCTCAAGTTCATGCTTGAGGCTTTAACTATTAAATGAAAGCCTTGCTCATCAGGATTAGAATATACCTCTAAAATTGGATATTACCATTAACAGAACATACAGTTAGAAGCATGTAACAAAGTTCAGCTTGTACAGTATTTCCAAGAACCTTAAGAGGAAAGGCTCACAGCCATAAAATCCTTCCTAGGGCAATTCTCCTAGCAGCTATTTTATTGCACTGTCAAATTTCACAGCCTAAATTATACAGCAGTCATACTTATTTTCTTAACAACTATAAAAAGAATCTACAACACATACTTTATCTTCCTCATCTGAGCAAAAAACTTGTCTGCACAGGTGTCTTCAGATCTATAGGATCTCTTTCTGAACTCCCTGTATCCTTGTTCGCCTGGCCACAGTCAAAGCCCAGCTGCCCCCATCATTTTTCCAAGTTCTGTCCAGTTTGCCAATTGCAAATGCAAGCCCCATCTTAATCATTATGCTTTCATCATGCTAGTGGCTCTTCTCTGAACTCTCTCCAATTTATTAACATCCTTCTTGAATTGTGGGCACCGGAAATGGACACAGTATTCCAGCAGCAGTCACACTAGTGCAAGAATACAGAGGTTAAATAACCTAACTACTGCTACATGAGTCCCCTGTTTAGGCATCCAAGGATTGCATTAGCCCTTTTGACCTCAGTGTCACACTGAAGCTCATGTTTAGGTAATTATAAACCATGACTCCCAAATCTTTTTTGGAGTTCCAAGGATAGAGTCCCACTATATCATGTAAGTATGGTCTACATCAGTGATGGGCAACCTGCTGTCCATGGGCTGCATGCGGCCCATCAGGGTTCTACGTGTGGCCTGTGAGATATGTGACATCCAATCAAAGAACTGCTACAGTTCAATTGGCAACCCTGAAAATTCTAGGTATGCAAGCGCGGTTAGCAAAACTACCCTATCTTGGGAAACCATCTTGGTTATGACACTAGTGGATACGGGAGGTTGCGCTTTTTTATGTTACTTTTGCTGGTAATTTAATTTGCCCCTAACTACATAATAGATCGATTTATGTTGAAAAGGCATGATAAAGAAGGAGAATCAAGTGCAAAATCAAAAAGTACAGAGGAAGAAGTAGCAGCCAAAAAAAGGAAAATAGGTGATGAGGGCAGAACAGTAAAAGAGAGTTGGGAGCTGGATTATTTTGTTATTGAACAGAAAGGGAGGCCATTTTGCTTAATTGCAATGAGGTGATATCAGTTCCAAAAAAATACGCCATTAAGAGACGTTATGAAACATGTAGCCGTTTCTCTCACGTAGCAAAATTTCTGGTAGGTTCTGCCTGACGTACTTGACAGCTTTCAAATCTTAAGGAAACCGGGGAAACACAGAAGCAGGTGCTTAGACGAGCATTAACTGAGAGTGACGCAGTGACCTCGGCTAGGTTTCGTGTTGCCTGGTTACTTGCAAAAAATGAAAAGCCATTCTCAGATGGCGAATTAGTGAAACAATGCATCATCGAATCCTCAGATGTTTTATTTGATAGGTTTAAAAACCAAGTGGAAATTATTAAACATGTTAAATGTCTACCACTCAGCAGGTGTACTGTGAGTTACAGAGTGCAAGATATAGCTGCCGATCTGTTAGAGCAGCTTTTCAGAACTGTATGTTCAAGTGTGGCTAACAGTGTAGTGCTGGATGAATGCAAAGATATGAATGACATTGCACAGCTCTGGATATGAGTTCACTGTGTTGACAGTGATCTGAACGTGACAGAAGAATTTTTAGATCTCTTGGGAATACATGGATGAGCACAGGGCTCAGTATTTTTTGAGGCATTTATTGATTTTTTTCAAAGAGCATGAGTTACCTTTGGAAAAAATTGTATCAGTTACAACAGGATCCATGACAGGAACACAGCATGAATTTGTGGCTTTACTGAATGCTTGTGTACCTGACATATTTGGTGTGCATTGCATAATACACCAAGAAGTGCTCTGTGCTAAACTTGACAAAGGAGACACACTGAAAGCTGTAATGGACAAAGTAGTACAGATTGTTAACTTCATATGCGCTCGCCCATTGCATTCCCATCAGTTTGTGGAACTTGTGGACCAGATTGAAACAGAATATGGAGACCTCATTATGCACATTGAAGTGCACTGGTTAAACTGTGGTAAAGTAGTGGACTGCTCCTGGCACTTCTACCAGAAATCAAGCAGTTTCTTGCTCAGAAGTCTCAAGTGTGCCCAGAGTTAGAAGACGAAAACTGGATTTTGGATGTGGCGTTTCTCGTCAACATCACTGGTCACCTGAATGTATTGAATGAGTTGTTGCAGAGGAAAAATCACCTCTTGCCCACACTAATTGCTAGTGTCAGAAAATTCATGCTACACCTGCAGTTAATGTCAACTCAGTGATCTTCATGTGACTAAACTCACTTCCCACATCTGAAAAGAATGCTAGACAAACACTCTGATCAAGGAAATGAATATGATCCATCAGTTCACATACAAGCACTGTGTACACTTGCAGAGCGTTTCAAGAACCGCTTTTCTTCTCTGAGAGATCTGAAGCCCTTCCTCTCGTTGCTCTCAAATCCATTTGAATTTGATCTGAGCAAATATGGGTAGTATGTCAGAGGCTTGAGGTTAATAAAAGGAAGTTTGAAGAGGAATTAATTCATGTTCATACCATGGATGAAGATGAAATTAACCAGCTAAAGAGGAAAGGTATAAGAACATAAGAACATAAGAATGGCCCTACTGGGTCACATCAGAGGGTTAAACACAGGCCGGCAGCAAGCTGGGCCGGGCCAGCAGCCAGGACCCCGACAGGCAGCAGCATGCCATTAAAAATCAGACCTCTGCTCTAGGCCAACCTCCAATCTTGCAATTTTGACCTAAACACCTGAGACAAACTCTGCCACCTTCATCTGAAATACATCTAGAGCTCACAGATTGTTGCAGTCAAGGAGAGATGTGCGATGTCTAAAGCTAAAAGCAGCACACATTCATCTACAATTGTTTTCACCTGTGGCAATTGCGGACAGGGCTGCAGGTCCAAAATTGGTCTTTGGTCTCATTTTAGGACCCACAGTAAGTGACTAACTGTAGCTCGTCTGTCAACTCCATGGAAAATTCAGACATCACCAGATGACCCAAACGTCACAAATGAAGAGGAAAGCCATATTGGCTTTAAAAACTAAATTGGTTTACAGGGGAAGTGAAGGCAGCCATAAAATTTCTTTCTCCTGTCTACATGGCTGTAACACAGCACTGAGAATCAGCTCTGCCTATGTGTGAGGGTCTCCAAGTGACTTCAGTTGGAATTTGGTTCATAAAGGAAAATCAGAGTTTTAAAATTAAATACTACTGTCCAGATCTGAGAGAAGCATTTAGCCCATAGCCTAGGAGACACTGTAAATTTGCTCAAACAGCTGTGTCAGTGCATCACAATCCTGATGGGCAACATTCTGTTTCTTCAATCCCAGACCGTTTTCAAGAAAGACTGTTAGTCTGTTAGACTGTTAGCAACTAATTGTGAGGTTGCCTTGTGATGTGGAGCACTTGTGATTAAAGGTGACATTTAAACTCAGGTCTCCAAAAGCAAGCCATGTTCTAATTTTGTTTGATGTTGGTAATCTGTACATGACCAGTCTTTAAACCTAAGTTAGTTCCGATGTGTGAAGCAACTTGAATTTCTTGCTTGCTCAGTGGGATGGCTTTCTTTCCTACCCTATTTCTTTTAGTTATGCTCTCCACAGGAGCTTAATGGGCATTTTCACTTTCACATAGCACTGAAAATCTAGGGGAAAGTGTCTAGAAGACAAGCTTTAAGGGGCTTGAGGAGTCCATGTCTCTTATTGAAGTTAAAATCTTGATTTTAAAATTCAGATCTGGAGTTTTATTTTAAAAACTTAAGAATGGCCATACTGGTCCATCTGGCCTGTATCCTGTCTTCCGTCGTGCCCAATGCCTGACATTTCAGAGGGAATGAACAAAACAAGGCAATTACCGAGTGATCCATCCCCTATGGTCCACTCCCAGTTTCTGGCAGTCAGAGGCTAGACACTCCCAGAGCATGAGGTTGCATCCCTGGCCATCTTGGCTAATAGCCATTGATGGATCTATCCTCCATGAAATAGGATGACCAGATTCAGTTAGGACTGAATGCTTCTGAAACTAAATGCTTCTCTCAGACCTGCTCAGCTCTACTTACTTGATTTGATTTCAATGGGACTTTTCAAGAGTAAGATTTGCGGGATCTATCCCAAAATATGTGTCCTTAAACCTTATTTCTATACTGATGTGGCCTATGTGTTCCATGTACTACAGCAATCAAAATTAATGTAATTTCAGTTTAATAAAAGCCCTTTTTGTACAATATTTTGACACATTTTACTGAGGTTTATTAACAAGTCTGTATGACAGATATAAATGGAGTTAATTCTCAATAGGTTGTTTAAAATAAGATTTTTGGTGTTTAAATAATGTATAACTATCCAATTAAAACTGTATTAAAGATCATGACTTGGTGAGACTTGTGAAATCTTTTTTCATATGCTGTCCAGGCACAGCTAGTAAAGGGACCCATCAAGCTCAAAGATGTTACTCAGGTTTTGACTTCAAGGAGACAGAGGTGCTGGAAACACGGGTTCTGAGGGTGCTGCCACACCCTCTGACTTGAAATGATTTCCATCATATGCATGGTTTACAGTTTGGTTCAATGGCTTTCAGCATCCCCACTATACAAATTGTTCCAGCACCTCTGCCAGGAGAAAACCTACAGTACTCTATTGAAGTTCATTTTATTTTACTGAGAACTTCATGCTGGATATTCCAGTAATGCACATTGCAAGGTAAAGCATCTAAATCACAACATTCAGCTCTTGGTATGCATGGTGATGTCAGTCAGTGCAAAACTGGGGGTTAGAGGAGTTATTCAGATTTGAGGCTTGGTTTGGCATGTTAGAGAAACTCTGAGACACAAGTGGGCCACTCTGTAATAATTTATTAGTACCATGCATTCTATGTTGGCAAATCATTGTAAAAAAGTTTATTGTATGAATGCATAGGGTTAATGCAAAAAGAAACTGACCACAGGTATGCAGCAAAGAGAACAGGGGTTTCAGATAGTCACCATCTACCAGCACTTTAGAAACAGAGCAAAAACCATTTGCTCGGTACCTCTGCTTCACCTGATTGGTTTGGCAAGGGGGAGAGGAGTGGAATTCAAGCCTGGGAATCACAGACAAAGGACTTCTGTCTGGTTTAAAAGACTGTCTATGGCCAGAGATCAAGCAGTTTTTAGAGAGCCATTGGGGGGTGGGGTGGAGGGGGGAGAACTGACTGACACCAGAAGCATGCCAGGGTGCTTGTAGAAGCTAGGCCTTCCTAGGCTCCCCTCACCTTTGATGAGCATGTTTTTATTTTGACTTCAATGGGCTTTGCATCAGGCACTTAGAAATGGATAAGATTTATTTAAAGGGGCTCCATTGTAAAAGAAATTACCAGCCATGTCAAAAAGGGAATATGTTGTTATGGAATATTAATTTTCAACAGTAGAGTGCAGGAGAAACACTGTTTATTAAAATATGAGAACTATACCAACTCTAAGCCCCACAAGATTAGTTTTAGCTCTCGCTACTCCCTGATAAGTGGAGAAGGCAAGAACCTCATACTGCCGGGGTTACCTAACCTGCCCACTAATCTTTTAATTGAAAGTAAATGATAGATGGCAAATGAGCAAGAAAAACTGAAGAACAGCTTCCTCATGTTCTTCTGCAATACTAACCAATCTACACATCTCTGATGTATCTGTATTAATTACGCTCCATCTAATCCATTCTATTAAAGCTGACTGCTGCATCTTGAAAGCTGGGTCCATGCCAGAAACTTTATTCCTCTGAAGCATAAGGGATTTTTTAAATAGGTTTTGTTCTACCCCTCATGAGCATTAACGTGGAAATTCAGAGTCAGCTGGTGTAAGTCACTGTAGCTTCACTGAAGTCAATTGGAGCTATTCCAATTTGTACCAGCTGAGGATCTGGTGCAAAATCTTGTACGAAATTTCCAATTAAGATATTTTTAAGCAGGTAGCCATTCTTAGTAATAGATCCTTATTGTCCCTTCAGGGGGCAAAGCCAACTGGGATCCACCACATCCTAGCATGGGGCAGGGGTGGACCTGGAGGAGTGCCACTTCCACTTCACTGTCCCCCCCCGCTTCCCTGCAAAAAAATCTCAGAAGCAACTGGGGACCTAGGAGTACATCTACACTACAGTCACAGAGTCTGACTGCAGCTTGACTAGACATATTGGTTCTTGCTTTAATCCAGCTAGCTCAAATTCTGGTGTCAATGAAGCAGTGGTTGCACAAATTTCAGCATGGGCTTTACAAGCCTGGCCAGAACCTTGGGTAATTACTTTCATGGCTAGCCCATGGTCCTGCAAGTTCACTGCTATTGGTACTCTTGCTAGCTCAGTTAAAACTAGCTCACGTAATCTGCACAAGCTGGAATCACTCCCCAAGATTACACTCTTGACACACCCTATATGTGGAGCCAGGAATTGGGAGATGGCACTGTATCCCTTGAAACCTGTGGCACTTTGTGTTAATATTACTTTACTAACAAAACAGCACTAAATTTACCAAATATCCCAGTTGGAGTGTCTCGGGCAGATATCAAGCGTCTCACTCCTGTGGAATGGATCAAGTGACCTAAGACCTGCTTTGGTACAGTCCTAATGTCTGTCTTATGGTTATATAGCCATTTCTCACCAAAATTAAAGGATTGCTAACAAGAACCCATTATTTTTCACACAAGTTATTTCTCAGGAGGTAGATCTGTTTTTAAAGGTGAATCTGTTCTAGCAATAAATCATTTTAAAAGGTAATCCGCATTACTATAATTCATTAATTTATCAATAGCGAGTACTTTGAAGCCGAATAGAACCTAAGACATAAACTTTCTTGTTCAAGTTTCATGATTAAAAATGTGTAATTAATGTCGTATTAGAAAGCTGCTGAAAAATCTTTTTTGGAGCTCATTTTATTAAATAGGGTTATATATTAAGGTACAGTATCCCAAAACCTAAGCTGCTTTTCTGGTCTGCCTCAAAATTTGCATTTTGAGGCTAGCTGGTCCTATCTCCTTGATCTTTTTTTAATTACTAATATGTGTGTTCTTTGTTTCCCATTTACATTCAAGAAAATCCCTTGAATTTAATTAAAAGATTTATTTCTTCAAACATTAAGTGACCACATGAATGCCAGTAGTTATCTCCACACTATTTGCCGGTTTGCTGTACTTGTTTTGTGTTACCTACAGTCCAATTAAATTTATTAAACAACCCAGGAAAGAAAAACTTGGAAAATGTAAACGTTAATAGCATAAAACGAGCACTAAGATAAATATCTACATCAATGGAATCAACTGATTTTAAATTCTTCTACAAGAGAAATGCAATCACTACTGATAGAATCCAAGATTTCACATCTGGAAGCCTAAAGTTAGATTGGGTACCTGAAAAATGACCCAATCTGCAAAAATACTGAGGATCCAGTAAGTCCCACTGAGTTCAAAGACTGATTAACACTTTCAAAAATCAGGCCTATTATTTCAGTACACAAATACAGATTTAGCAGCCTAAAATTAGGCTCTCACTTGAAAATCTTGACCAGAATATATAGCTAACTATAGTTATTATGCAAGTTTGAGATATAACTATTGCTTTTCTCTTCCAAAAATAGGCAGTTGACAAAAACTAAGCATTGCAAATAATGATCAATTTTTGCACTGTTTTTACACTTCTGTAATCCCAATGGGCATCAGTTGGGCTGTTTCTTCTTGGAAATTCCAGGTGAAGTTTTTCCATTGGTTCCTACTGGTTCCAGTTTTGGAATAGGGGAATGCATTTTTGGGCTACAGATCTTTCAGTGAAAACCAAGACACCTCTGCCAGGATTCTAATGGACTTTCATACGTGGCTGCATTTCTTTCTGCGATTAAAAGATTCCTTGAAGCTTGGTCCAAGACTGTGGAATGAACTCCAACAGAAACTAAGGACCTTCACTAACCTTATTACCTTCCAAGTGAAAGGTGCTCACACTTCTTCAGCTTGTCCTCTCTTATATAACCACAGAGTGCCATACACATTCTAAACACAACTAAACATGAATCTACACACTCTGGGGAGAGGATATGAGAGAGAATTGACCACAGATGATAGATGTCCATCACATTGCTTAATGCACTGCTGAAAGATACTCATATAGTACAGTAATGAGGGCAGTATAAATAACCCATATAAGATAGAAGCTCCAAGCAGAAGCAGTGAAAATGTATGTTTTTCATCTTGCCTATAACATGGTTATCTAGCAATGGGAAAGCTGCAAGCCACACAATGATTTTTATAATAAAATTTTTTTTAGGACTAAGTTCAGTTCAGAAAATGTCCTGCAGTCCTTGCATTTTGTTCCTGCGCATGTAGTGTACCATCATTGCTCAGGCTGAGTTTAATCTTTGAACCAGAGAACTTCACTGAATGAGGCTTTGCATGAAAAGCAGTTTAATTTAGTCACCATAATAAAGTGTTGTTGATTCTGCATCACCAGAATATCATCATACTAATAAGTCCCCAAAGTATTTATTAAATGCTGATGCTTTAGAAAACACCTGGATGAATCTGTGCTTTTGAGTCACTGAGAGTAAAAAACCCCCAAACTTCTCCCCCTAGACCAACCCCCTGTAACCTTCATACAATAATGATAATAATAATAAATAAATAGATAATAATAGTTAATCATAAAACATGAATTAATAGGACTTTCAGTTTCAGATTTGTTCTCATAACATGACAGAATCAATGTGGCTTAAAATACATTTGTTTCTGTATGCTATGTGTAACTGTAGTGTTGGCATATTGTATATGATCCAACTGAGACTAAAACCACAGAAATAAATCCTTTAAGGCTTTGGCACTTCTTAGAGGCAGAGGCACCACTGAATGTTCCTGCAGGGCAATCATTACATATGATGGAGACTCGTGCCTTAGGCATCTAATGTTTTTACTAGTTTTGTATGTTCTAGATATCCCTCGATTCTTTCCAAAAATATGGGAGCACTCAAGTTGGTATTCATGAGGTCATCCTTTGTAGGAACCACAGTGTGGAAAGTTTTCTTTTTATTTGAGACAAGCTGACAAATCTTAATAGAAAATTTATGGTTTCTAAAACATGTTTGCCCCATGGAGTAAACAATAAAGATCCCTATTTCAACAATATCTGAGCACCTCATCATTTTTAATATGTTTATTCTCCCTACATCACAGGGTTGTGAAGTGTCATTATCCACATTTCACAGATGGGGAACTGAGGCTCAGAAAGACTAAGGGACTTGCCCAAGATCACACTGGAACTTCTTGGTGGTACAAGAAATTGTACCCTAACTACTGGGCCGTCCTGCCCCTTTTATTGTGAAGGAGTTAATTGGTCAGATTTTCAGAAGCATTCAGTACTCAGGTGCAGGGCCGGTGCTTCCATTTAGGCAATCTAGGTGGTCGCCTAGGGCACTAGGATTTGGGGAGGCGGCATTTTGCCACCCTCGGCGGCAATTCCTTCCGCGCTCCGGATCTTTGGCAGCAATTCTGTGGCGGGTCCTTCACTCGCTCCGAGACCCGCCGCCAAAGTGCCCCGAAAACCAGGAGCTGAGGAAGGACCCCCCCGCAGCAGAATTGCTGCGAACAACCGGGAGTGCTGAAGGACCCCCGCCTAAGGTGCCAAAAACCCTGGCGCCGCTCCTGCTCAGGTACTCCTAATAGAATGACACAGCAAATGGTCAGTTTTGTTAGGGACGGACTAAATTTTATTTAGTTCCAGTGCCTACTGCCAGCTCCAAGTTCTGGAAAGACAAGGCAACAGATGGCTCAAGGACTGGTATCATGAGGAAGGTTTTGGGATGATCGACCATTGGGAGGCATTTACAGAAAGACAACTCTTCTCAGCTGATGGACTCCACTTGAGTAACTTGGAGTATTAGCTTTCTGGGATCCAGGCTGTCACAATTAATACAAAGGATTTCAAAACTAAAAGGTCCAGGGAGAAGGTTGGGAGAGCCTCATGAACTCTCCATACCTCAGTTCAATACACAGGAGGAGGAAAATCAGCTAAATGAAGATCTGGTCAGAGATAATGGAATGTTACACGCTAAAAAACTTGGGGGAGGTCCATTGGAATCCATTGAGATGCAACCACCGAGTCCAGACAATGAAATGGAGGAATTGGTATAGGAGGTCAAATCACATATAACAGGGATTACAGAAAAATGGTGGAAGAGCACCTGTGACTGGAATACAGGTACTGAAGGATATGTGCTGTTTAGGAGAGATGAATAAAAAGGTAAAGGTGATAGAGTAGCATAGTACATCAGTGAAGCAGAAAGGTGTAAGGAAATACAAGTGATAGTATGGACAAAACAGAAATCTGTCTGGGTCAAAAAATCACAGAAAAGGAGAGAACCCTGGGTGTGTGGATCAATAATAAGATGACTATGAGCCACCAATGAGATGCGGCTGTGAAAAAAGGCAAATATGAGCCCAGGACATATTAGGCGAGGTATTTCCAATAAACATAGATATGTATTAATGCCATTGCAAAAGGCAGTGGCTCTCAACCTTTCCAGACAACTGTATCCCTTTCGGGAGTCTGATTTACCTTGCATATCCCAAGTTTCACCTCACTTAAAAACTAATTGCTTACAAAATCAGACATAAAAATACAAAAGTGTCACAGCACACAATTACTGAAACATTGCTTACTTTCTCATTTTTACCATATAATTATAAGATAAATTGATTGTAATATAAATATTGTACTTACACAGAGCAGTTTAAACAAGTCATTGTCTGAATGAAATTTTAGTTTGTACTGATTTCACTAGTGCTTTTTATGTAGCCTTTTGTAAAACTAGGCAAATATCTAGATGAATAGCTGAACCCCCTGGAAAACCACTGAATATCCCCAGGGGTACGTCATACTCCTGGTTGAAAACCACTGGTATAAGATATTGGTAAGACTGCATTTGGAATACTAGGTATGGTTCTGGTCACCATAGTTTAGGAGAGATGAATTTTAACTGGAACAGATGCAGAGAAGGGCTACTAGGATGATCAGGGGGATGGAGGGCCTAACTTAGGAGAGTGGAAGAGCTTGGCTTGTTTAATCTAGCAAAAAGAGGGCTGAAAGGGGATATGATTGTTCTCTATAAGTACATTGAGGGAGGGGTAAATGCCCAGGATGGCAAAGAACTATTTAAGCTAAGGGACAATGCAGGCACAAGAACATGGCAAGCTTATGTCCCTTTGCACAAATTCATGAGATTCTTTGCCTCTGAATAAGAGTTGTGGGAGCAAGCAATTTAGTTTTAAGAGAGCTAGACAAATTTGCAAATGCAGTTGTATGATGAGGATGCTTGTTATAGTAGGGGACAGGGTCAACAGCACTGGGACATACTTCTGGTTTATGTTTTATGTTCCTAAAGCTCATGCTTCAGAGTTTAAGACAGCCACTAGTAGGGGTCAGGAAGGGATCTCCCCCTCCCCTCCACGTATTCTTGGAGGATTTTTTCTTTAAATCACCTCACTTTGGAGTATCAGGGATGGCCATGTCTGGAAATGGGTCACTGGGCAGGGAGGGTCAGGGCTCTGACGTGGCACCAAGCATTCGCTCTCTCAGGTGCTTGGCTGGCTGGTTTTAACCGATGGCCATATGTGGGGTCAGGAAGGAATTTTCCCTCAAGTCAGATTGGCAGTGATTTGGGGTTTTTTTTTTACCTTCCTCTGCAGCATGCAGGTCACTTGCCAGGATTAGCTGAGTATATCTCACTTTATCATTTGCCTGCCATTGCAGGGACCACAAGCACTAGTGCACTTTGGTTGTTCTTATTCTCTGCCTGTGGCACATAGCAGTCTAATCACCTGTGGGTTATAATACTTTGGTCTCGTTTTGGGTTTAATGTGTGGGTGCTGGATGGTGCTGTGGTCTGTGCTAGACAAAAGTCAGATGAGATGATCTAGTGATCCCTTCTGGCATTAAGCTATGGGACTATAACACCAGGCAGCTAACTGTGCTAAGGATTTTTTTTTGTTGTTGCCAGTGAATTTGTGCCTCCTTTAAGCCAGAGAAGAGGAGAGGGATGTTAGGTTATGTCTATACTGCAATCAAATATGTGACTGCAGCACGTGTAGACATAGCTAAGCTAATTGTCATCTAGCTAGCACAAATAAGAACAGCTATGAAGCTGTGGCAGCATGGAACTCTGGATATGTACTTGTGCAGCTAGTTCACGATGTCAAAGCTTGACAGTGAATGGTATTTAATCTAGGTAAATCAAAGTTAGCTCTGGTATGCCTACATGTACCACAATCATATCTCTGATTCCAGTGTAGACGTAGCCTTAGTGAATGTGAGAATCCAAGCCTTCAACTTGCACATTTGATTATCAATTGTAAAAACTGTTGGTGCGTAATACTGTGGTGTCCGTATAGTGTGTTGTTCATCCATACTGATTGCCATGACTTTAGTGCTACAGTGGAAGTTAATTAGCTAAGAAACAGTGTTCTGATAGCTTCTGTATCTATATGTCAGAGATATCATTGATGAGTAATCACAGGCCTTTATTTTTTCAGTTTTGTTTTTAAACAATGTGCATTCTTTCTTCACAACCTATGAAGTAGTATATCAGAAGGATGAATGATGTCGATCCTAAATTATAGACATCTAAAATAAGGGAAGACATAATCCCTGCCCTGAAGAGTTCACACATCTTGCCTTTATAGAAAAGTTTAGTAGTAGACGACTAAACCCCCTAAAGAATCCTTTCTAGAATCCTAGCTCAGGGATATAATTTTCCATTAAATTGTAGCTGACACAGAAACCTAAAGAAAAATATAATTCTCCATGCAACACGCAACACTGTAGGATTTTCCCATCAGGGTATAATTTTAAAAAATGGTGCTTTCTGACAAGGCTGCCCAGAGGATTCAGGGGGCCTGTGGCAAAGCAATTTCAGGTGCCCTGTCCATAAAAAAAAGTTGCGATACTATAGAATACTATGTTCTTGTGGGGGCCCCTGTGGGGCCCAGGACCTGGGGCAAACTGCCCCACTTGCCCCACCCCACCCCTCTGGGAGGACCTGCTTTCTGAACCTGACAATGCAGTCCATAATCTTCTTGAAACTATGGCATTTACATACATGAATAAGGGGGAAAAGGCAACTCCTCCTGCTCATGGCACAGGCTCAACCTACTCACCACTGCAAATGGACTCCCTGCTGTGTACGTGTGACCTCCTTGGAGCCACATTTACTTTGTTTTTATATGTGTAAATATAGCACCTAGGGTTACATTGTGTTATATGCTTCACAACATACATTGTGAGCTCTTCAAGGCAGGGGATGTCTCTTACTATCTGAATGGACAAGACAGACAAATGGTGGGAAGGAAAATAGTCCAGACAAGTGAAGTGATTTGCCCAAGGTCACACAGCAGGTCAGTGGCAACCCAGGCCTCCTGTTCAGTTCAGTCCCCTACCCAGGAGGCCACAAATGACTCTCCAAAGAAGTCAACTGTGGGAAAGCAATAGAACATCTGGCTCCTGACTCCTCTCCTGCACTATAGTCACACTCCCCATGTCACTGCTTGTTGCTGAGACCATATGTGGATATGGAGAAGCTGAAGGCTGATGTGTGGTACCAGAGGAATATACTGCCTAACTCCCTTCTTCACAGCCTCCTGTGCCATTATCAGCAGATTTGTTCTCCTCGGTGCTGTGATATGGAAGGGAGCATGCAACATGACTGGATTTTGATGCTCAGTACCTCCCCATCCCAACACACACTCACAGACCATTATGGGAAACAGGAAAAACCCTTCAAACTGAATGTCTCATTAACAAAAAGTTAAAACCAAACTTGACAGCTAGAAAACTCTTCACAATTTCTCACACAAATTATAGCAGCCAACGTTTTTAGTTGTTGATCCTCCCAATCCCCCGTCCCCTAATACGTAGGCATGCAGTGTCTTTTACAAAACATAAATAAAAAAAAGAGGTAAGAGCAATAAGTATGTACTGCAGTGGTTTAAAGGTAGAAGTTCTATATAGACCTTTTTGAATAGTTTGCACAACATTAACGATCATTTTTGCATACTTAGTCCCCATTTTCTTCACTGCAGTAAGATTTCAGTTCTGTTTCTCACATTCTGAGTAAAACATTCTAACCAGAAATAAAAAATTGGGTTTTAATAACATTCTTATTGCTACTTATTTTAAATATTTGAGGAAATATTAGGCCTAAACGATGCCTAACTCAAAACGTGTATTAGTTTTCCAGTCTATAAGCTTTATACACACATTTGCCAGACTGCCAGTACTTTGCCACTGCACAAATCTAATTTGAAATGTGTTCTGTTCAGCCCTAATAAAAATCCTTTCTCTAAATGTGCAGTGATCCCAATTTTCTGTAATCCTTAATATTGAAAGAGACTAGATTTTACAGACAGACCTAAAACATTTTAAACCAGATTACATGTAAAAGACATCCCAAATCCTATTTTCCTATGGCAGCAGAAGAGAACAGACAGTTCTGCCTATTAGCAATAACTGCATTTTATATGCTGAATAAAAAAGCACTTATACAAAGATTTTTTCAGAACTCACTTAGGTAATTAACAGAACCATCAGTGTTCAGGAAGGATGCTTAAACATGTACCTAAATCTCACTCAAGTCAATGAAATTAAGCATGTGTGTAAATGCTTTCTTAAATTGGGACCTAAGAAGAATTATATTACCACGCACTAGATTTTAAATGTAGCCTTCTACTGTAAAACATTCCTCTTAACTTCAGTACCATATCTATTTTGTAAAGAGTGAAAATATCCAGACATGTAATTGTAATTACAATATGTAATTGTAATGTGATTGAATTACAATATGTAATTCAGTACCATATCTATTTTATAAAGTGTGAAAATATCCAGACGTAATTGAAAGAAATTGTTTTGTGGAACAAGTAAGAAAACATTTGTCTAGTGTTTTCTGCTTTTACTATGACTAGGACCTTGTGTATTTTTTAATTCTGTGGCAATGCTGATCATTTTAGCCAAAAATTACATAATCCCAAATTTCCCTTGACACCTACCCAGTGTCAACAGTCCCAATCATCTCCTGCCTAACTTCCAGAATCACTTAGCTTCCTTCCAACACCATCTATAATTCTGTTATACATTTACAACTATCCATGAGATATTAACCCAGAAATGATGGCCCACCATAAAACTCAAGTATATAGAAAAAAGCATTGGGCTACAATATGGATATTACCCTTTTTCATATTTAATTCAATTAATCACTCCCTTTTAAACTTAAAAGAAGCTGCCACAGAATTTCCAGCTTGTGTTATATCTTTTTATACCATGTATTCCAGTCTGTCATATCAGGATGCCACACAATCCAGGGATCATGTATTAGAGTTTAGTCCAGTTTACTGACGAATTTGAAAGCTTGAACATGCATCTTCTGAGCACCCTTACCTCTCATTTCAATTCAGTGAGACTGGAGGGTACTCACCACCTTTCAGGAAGTATTCAGAACCTTGGAAGGACTGGGCTAGCAACAAAGCAATAGCAATAGGAATTAGTACAACACTGCTTTACATTGAATGTTTAATATATGTGCATGCAAAGCAATAAAGTATCACAGCTGTGTATTACGCTGGGTGTTGTGTAGATGAAACAAAGGAAAATTTTAATACATATTAACAAACTGCTCATAAAAATATTTTATATAGAATAATACGAGTACAACTAGTGATGCAAAAATAACTTCTCATTTGGCTTTTATTATTATTATGCATACATGCTTGCTGGGTAATGTCACCTTTCTTAAACTCCTCTGGGCCACCTTAAATCAAGAACACCCACAGACTCTGAGAGAAATTCAAATAGTTATCTGAGATATTTACTTCAGTCTTTCAGTGACACCTACTGGTGAGATAAGGATATTGCGAGAAATTTAAGGAAGTTACAGCTGTGCCAGCAAGGGAGCGTACAGCCTACAAGACATCCTTATGGGTAACAGTGTCTTGTAGTTCCAAACTGTTAGTTTAAAAGGATGTGAACACAGATGAAACTTCACTTTTGTTTTCAAAATCTGCAGGTCATGTTCTGACCTTGATTCCACTTGCATGACAACCGGAGAGGTCAATGAGACACACATGTGTAACCAAGGGCAGAATTAAGTTCTAAAAGAGGAAGTGGCTTTTTCAAGGCTAATTCTATATTTCTTGGCCCACAATATCAAAGATTAACAAAAAGACAAAGAAACAACTTATGTTGTGATTGTTGTTGAGGGCCTTTGGCTGAACCATATTTCCATTTGAAAGTGCCCTTGCTGACTTTTGCTGCATGATAAAGTAAGATAGAGGACCAGTTTAGGGGTCTTCCTTGTGCAAATCCTGAAGCCTACCCTTTAAATTTAAACAGAGCTGAACATTAAAATGCACACGGACATATCTCAGTAATTTTGAATACAGGGTGATTTCAGCCTTGACTAAACTATCTGCTTAAAACCTCTTTCTCTGCCCTCCCTATCCCATATCCAGCGCAGCACATCTACAAAATGCACTGAGCCAGATTGACCCCTGCTGCACACACAAAAAAGAAATCAAGGGGAGAGCAATGCACAGATACTGCCACATGGAAATGCATGAAGATAAACATCTCCAGGAAATAGTTGCAGGAAGCACACCAAGATCAAATAAGCTGCATACACCAGTGGCATAACACCACACACATTCATAGCTCTTGCAAGCAGAAGAGGCATTAGAGATAGTGTCAACCCACTCTGGAACATCTGCATACCAGAGCAACCAGGCAAAAAGCTAGTTAAGCAAGCCTCTTGGAAATGTGGCAGACACTACAAAGGTGTTTGGGCAGAGACACAAAACACTATATGTGTTCATCAGAGAAAAACACCACAAATTAAAACAACCCAAGGGACAAGGCTATAAATTCCTATTCTGAAAGCAGCAAATTGATCCAGTGTCCCCACCCCACTTTGTTTAGCTTCAATAGGGAGGCTTTGACAATAGCACCTAAGAGGTTCTCTCAGGAAGTGATTAAACAGCTACTGTTGTTGCAATTTACCCATTGTGCTGATCCTCAATTGAATTCATCCCACTGTCCTCACTATAGTGGTCTTTGCTAACATGCAACGTCTCTCTACCATAACTTTACTGACTCTAGATCATGATAAATGGGGATGGGGAAAAGTAAAATTGCATTCCACCGGAGGGTTACAAAAGTCTCTCTCTTAAGTGGTCTCCTTTAAACTGCTGACAGAATCATGCTGAGAGACCTGGTTGAATGTTGACAACAAGCACATTGTTAAAGCAATAGTTGAACAGATTGATAAGCACACTTAGCTGAGCTTGTATATAAGGAAAAACACTTTAAATCCATATTACTGTAGATCCAGATTGTCTTTTTAAATTTTATTCTTATGCTTACAGATAGTGTTTGAGATGAAGGAGGAGATGACCTATAAGTAACTGAAACCACTTTGATCTATCACGAAAGTGCTATGTTACCCAAACCTACTCTTTGTGCACTCTCCCCACCCCAGAATAAAGGATCCCATAAATCAGCTTTGGCTTGAATTTTATGACTTGTGTGGATCCAAAAAGCATATTGTTACATCAAGAAAGGAAACATCACTGTTAATGATGATGTAAAAGTCTACATGAGAGATCTTGCTGAGCCTTTTTTCAGCAGCACTCTTGTCAAACTATAGTGCTCCTATGTGGAAAAGGTTAGCTGATTAATCCGGGAGTATTGCAGACACTCTTTGTGACAGTTTAGTCAAAACTACTCCCTCAATTATTCTTTCACTTAACTAAATATTTTCAGTATTTTAGGAGTCATGACTCACTGTAGTTTTATATTATAATGCAATGTACCAGAAAGGCCTGCTTTTCATTAATATGCCTCATTTAGTGAACTAAGAGTTAAACATGAAACTCTGTGTTCAAGAAAATAGAAACTGCTGTAATTTATTGCTCACCTATCTCCATTTGAAATGGACACATCCTTGCAGCATCACTGTTTTTAAAAAAATATAGTATGATATGCATTCTCCCACATTTTAAGTGAATCTGTGCTCATTCAGGAAATATGTCAGACCAACAGCCAAGAACAAAACCCTTTATCTATAGAACATGAGGCAGTTGGATTAAGAATGCAACAATCTCTGCTTCTCCCCCTTGAAATTCCTTCATGCTTAAAGGAACCACTAGGGTAAAAGTTTGGCATCTTTGCTATAAAGGCTGCTCGTTAGAGGACTCTGCAGCAAAAAAATTACTCCCACAGTTGGCACCACTAGAAACCAACGTAAGACTAACCACTAGTGATTTTACCAAGACCACTGAGAGGATGGGTTTTCTCCTTTTAAGATAATATGTTGTAGTTGTTTGGTTTTGCCCCTTTAGTTCTCTGGAGTTGTAAGAGGAAGGTCTCTGAGGGAAGTTCCTTGATGAGAAAAAAAGCGATACCTTGCCATCCTCTTGTTGGCGTGTGTGTTTTTAATAGGGATTCCTGAGCGTAGAACTCCCGAAGGAGTACATGGTAGGATTTTTCAAGAGTGCCTAAGGGCCAGATTTTTTAAAGGCATTTAGGGGACCTAGTGGGATTTTCAAAAACAAAACAAAAACAAAACAACCCCTCCCCATCTACATACTTAAATAAAAAAATTTGGCTGTAAGTGATTTATGAATACAAATTCATAAGTTATGGGCTTGAGGCAGGCATTTTTGGGTGAGGTTCAATGGCATCCAGTATCCAGGAGGTCAGACAAGATGACCATCATGATGACTTCTGATCTTAAAATCTGTGAAATCCCATTGAAAAAAGCTGACTTTCAATGAGGTTTGTGTTCCTAAATCACTTGGGCATTTTAGAAAATCCTACCTGCTACCAACACAACCCTGGGGAAGTGCCTGCCCAGCTAGTTTCATTACCTCTCCTGCTCTTGGAACTTTTGCAAGTATTTGTATTCAGTTAGTTAACTTTTCTTTTTCTCTTCTCTAAATTGAAGGAAAGTTCTCTGTCCAGCCCTCACCCACAGACTAGAAAAAAAGCCCCCCCCATATATCTATATCTATATCTATATAGATATAGATATATATTTCAGGATTACTTTCTTGTTTGTTTTGCCCAGTGTAAGAGATTCATTGACTAACTGAGTAATATACTTTGGCTGCAGATCAGTTGAATTAGGGGCAAGGGAGAAGGGGCAGGGATTCGTAACTAAAAGGCGAAAAGTGCTTAGATCAGCTCCTGAATCTAAGGGTATGTCTACTCTACAATTTAAGCCCATGGTTAGTGGGACTTGAGTCAGCTGACCTATTGTAGGGAACCCTGGGCTTGAGTGTCTACGCTGTATTTTAACCCTACGTCAAGACTTATCTAACCTGTGCTTGCACGCAGGGCTCTGGCATCCACACTGCAGTGTGCAGACCTGAGTTAAAGTACCCATATTCCAGAACTCCTACCTCCCCACGCCACAAATATGATTGCTGTCATAAATGATGTGTGTTCCCACCATTATTCTGGGGGGCTCTCTCTACCCCTTTTTGCCTTCACTTATGAAACCGTACCCTGATTTCAGAGACCCTAGCAAAAGATGGTTTCACTTACATTCTCTGCAGGTGCAGAATGGTGGTTGAATGTGCTTTTGGCAGATTAAAATCATGTTGGAGGTGTCTACAAACCAATCTGCATGCTGGGGTCATGAATGCTATCCACATTACTGGGGCTTGCTGCACCCTTCACAACCTTTGTGAAGCTAGAGGTGAACCATTTCCCCATGAAAGGACCTCTGACAGCGAGGGCCTGCTGAATCGGTCCCCTCAGCCAGAAAGTGCAGCTAGCACAGCTGGAGCTTGTTGCAGCCAGAGAGCAGAAGTCAGGGATTCTTTGTCTTCTCACGTTATGGATTTGCATGGCCCAACGAGAAAGGGGGAATAGTAGCTGTAGGAATGTGACTGTGGGGAAAAAGTGGCTCATTTTTGGGGTGGGCTTGATTGCCACTCAGTGTAAATCTGAATGACATAGTGAATAATGATTTCGGTGGTGCAGAATGGGTGTACAGATTGAATTTCTTGAAATGTACCTAGCTAAATAGAAGAATACTGTTTGCTTACTAATGATTCATTGCTTCTGAACATGTTTTTAGCTTTATCATCTCACAGTCATGATTGTATGATGTGATGCAGTAAGAGCAATAAACTTTTTTGAAAGCATAAACACATTTTATTGGTAAGCAGGTCTTAAAAACAGTAATACACTCACAATGTGTTGGGTAGGCCAGCTGCCATTAAAAAAACACATACACAAATAAAAGTACAGGAAATAGTAAATACACAACAATCCCCATAACATTATATGTCCCCTAGCCCCATGTTCTCCTTTCCCTTCTTTACATTTCACTTGGTGTTGGGGGGCAGACGGGGAATGTTGCCACCAGAGAGAAGTTGAAGAAAGAAGACTCCATGAAGCTTAGTTGCCTGGCCCAGCCAAATGACCCAACTCATGAGTTCTAAAGGCATGGGCCACCCCAATATGGAGTTGTCCAGGCTACTGCTGGACTGAGCGTATGTTGCAGGGTGATCATGCCATGGTGCTAGGCAGGCAGCAGGAGATGGGACTCTTGAAGCCATTATGGACATAAGCTGCTGAAACAGTTCTCTCTGTTAAGTTCTGTCCTCCTCCCTTAGCCATGGTTCCTATCCCAGGAACTGCTTTGCAAGTGCCCGCTCCCACTCTGAAACCCTGTCCTGGATGGTGAACCTCAGCCTTTCCTCCTGCCCATCAGCATGCCGTTGTTCCAGTCTTTTGTCCCTCTTCTTCAGGTAATGGACCATAACATCATCTTCTTTTTGGAACAGTCCATGAAGGTATGTTGGGCCAGGGATTGAGTTCCTGAAAAACAGCAGGCAGTATAGGTTGAGGGTTCTGAAACAGGACAAGAAACAGAGGGTTATTGTCTAAACTAGTTCAGAGGATGAGGACAGAATTAATTATTGTAGAATTTCAAGGGCATAAAATGGAAGATTTCTAAATGGAACCATCATATTGTCTCTGTACACAGCCTAGTTAATCACAGTTACAGGCTGCAGAGGCAGTTTAAAATTATAATTTTGTTTCAAAAACATTTCATAACTAACTGCCATATTGGGGGGAGGGCAAATAGTGCCCTGGCTGCAAAAGGTTTTTTCTGTCATTTCATGCTTTGCACATTCAGGAAGACATAACTGTTCTTGTGGTGCCCTGTTGGCAGAGGGAGAAGTTATTCCTAGCTGTTGGAAGGAAATCTGCAATGTCTGAAGCTGAAGTATTCAAATGTACAGTGACCAACAAGCACATATATGGGTGGAGTGGACTAGCCAGCTATACAGGGAAAGGCATATTTCCCAGTCCTCCCTGCAATGAGACTAGCTGGAAGTCGTGCTTCAGAAAAAGTCTGCAGCTATCAGCAGCAAGGACTGGGTCAGAATCCATGGAGGAATTAACATCATGCTGTGTTAGCTCACACATATCTTTCCCTCTTATTGCTACATGCAAAAAAATGCTGAAATCAGCAGCTTTCTCCCACTCTGCACCCAGCACAGTTTGAGAAAAGACTGACATACTACCTGTACTTTGGGGAAATGGTTTTCTGACCCGCAAACTGCATGGACTACTACAACTCAAATAGACTAGATCTGGAAATAAGACACTTTCCGTCTGATCCCCCCATGCACACACACACGCTCAGTTAATTGTTTACAGGAGGTTCCCTAGACCCAGGAGGAGTTATTAGAGAGTGGCAAATTTATTACTGAAAAGGAAACATGAACAACCCTAGCAAACCTCTGTGACTTGACAGGTAAAATAATGGTTACAGCTGTTTATGAATGTTTAAAATTCCAAGTCACCATTTTGAACACTGGGGAAAGGGGGAGGAAGAAGAGGAGAGGAAGCTACATCCTGTGGTACAATTCACCATTAGTGGCCAAACGCTGGTAGCCAGGGCTTATCATTTTTACCCTGCTGCTTAAAGCAGAAATCCCTCCCATTACTGTAATTTTGAGTCATATACTTTCAGGACTCTGAGGCAGCTTCTGTCTCCACTGAGTTTTCTGCCGTCTCAGCAGTGGGTTGTTTCTTGAGGGATAGGGAGGAGACCGGAGCAGGTGCAGGGTGAGAAAAATCAAACAGCTTTTCCAAATAGGAACCTAGAATATACTGTTGATCCTGATCCACAGCCTGGTCTTGCACTGGTTTGATTAAAAAAAAATAAAAAGTCACTCACTGGGAGGCTGCTGCTGGCTGCCATCAGTTACCATGCCAGCAGGTCACCCTCCTGGCTACCCAAGTTGTCATGAAGCACAGCTGGCCTGGTCAAAGTCATCATATAATGAGCATGTTGTTGGTGAGTTGCCCAAGGTGCGGTTCTTGTCCCTGGACCCTTGTCCAGTAGTCTCTCCTCAGCCTGTTAATACACTCCCTGCACTGATCACTTGTTTGAAAATCTGCATAGCTGTCAGCTTTTTAGCTATCTGCTAGTGTGTGTGGTCATTCCTGGTGTTTTTTACTGAAGTCCACAGTTTTACTGCCCAGGCATCCCAGATTCACCAACATTTGGCTGTCCTCCCACGACCATGAAGCAGCTCAATGTGCAAAAGGCTCAATCGATTCGCTCTCCACTGTGAACTCAGGCTCTCTGAGAGAGTGCTTGCAGACCAGTGATCACAAGAGAATGTGTTAATGCTGACCTGAGCTGCTACTGTTTGCCAAGTAGTGGGGTGTATTCGGTTTTCAATACAGTGGGTTGCAAATTGTTGAGATAGAAAGGACTAAGGAAGTTGTCCTGTGGAATTATAGGATATTTCTGGCAGACTCCTGGGACATGAGTCAAGTGGTGCTGCATCTACACTGCAAAGCAATAGGGTGTGAACCCTAGGTCCCAGCTCGACTTTTGCTTGGACTTTTGCTTTTGTTCTGGAACTGAGTCCTGGGTTAGTGCAATTGTAGTGTAGGAATAGCCTTGAGCCCAAGCTCAAGCACAGGCTAACATTGCAGTGTAGATATACCCATAAGAACTATTTTACCTGATGAAGCTTCCTCTGTCCAGTTTGATCCAGAAAGCGCGTAGCTCTGAAGGAGTTACCCACTCCTTTGCACCTTCTCCCAGAAGGCCTCGCTCAGCTGGGGCTAAATCAGAGAGGGTGATTGATGATTTAAGAATATGAGCAAATGTAAATTGGTAACAATTTACAATCATAGCATAAGCCTGGTAGTACCATCAATTTTTGTCTTGAGTCTCAGAAAGTCAGCTGAAACTAGAAGAAAAAAAAAGCTTCATTAGAACTCTGAGAGTATAGTAAAAAATAGAGAAACTGTAAACCCTTCATCATAGTATTGATCTTCTAACCTAACATTTAGTTTCTTTTGTCTCTTGATTCAAATTGATCTGAGTCATCTTCTGCAAGTGTATCATAGACCTTCAACTTGATGACAACCACAGAATAAGTTAAAGAAACTTATTTGCCTGGCATAGTTCTGCAATATTATATTGATGTTCAATATATTAGTAGAAGCAAGAAGAGGAAAATTCTCTAATAAGAACAAAAAGGGGCAGCAGTCAGAGCCTTGTGTTATAAAGGAGAAGTCAAAGGAAAAGGGAGTTTTCTGATCTGCTATCTAAGTAGGACAACTTAAAAATATTCTTTTCAGTATTTATATAGGGCAGATAGAAATAAAAATCAAATATCAGAATAACAAACGTAGGTCACATGAATTTGGACCAGAGCCCCAGATGTCATGCTGCTCTCAGTAGGCTGTGGCCACTTGACCTGTAGGAATGCTGAGGCACGGCAACCCTAGGAAGTCAGTGGAGCGATGCCAGTTTACAACAGTTGAGGATTCAGCTCTTTTAATCTGTTTTATCTGCCTTAGGCACTTCAAGGATTCAAATGTAATCACAGAATCCGGGATTTATTTTGCTATAAACAGGAGAAAAATCTAGCTCAAATTAATCAGAATATCAATAAGTAGTAACTGGTCTCAACCACTTCATAGAAATTAGTAGTGGAAGAGAGATATTGTGGCCAAATCTTGGGTCTGTGTGAAGACACGTTATGAAGATCTGCTCCATGGCTTGTTCCATACCTGTGGGACCAAGTTATCTTTAGGAAGATAAGGCTGGTGCCAATATAGCCCTCCCCCCTTATTAAGAGACAGAGTCTTTATCCACCTCACACCAGGATCAATGATAACATCAAGCAAACATTGGGCATACTCAATGTCTCCCTGACTCTGCAGATAACAAAGTCAGGAAGAGACTGAACAGGTACTTGAGTGGCCCAACCTAGTCTTAACATTTCAGGAACAGGGTCTGAAGTCCCTCCCGACAAAAAAAAACCTCATGATGATTATGGAGAAGAGAAGGGCACTGTCACCCTGTAACTCTCTCCAAGTAGTCTTCTGTCTGCCTACTCATTCCTCAAACTAACTCCCTCCCCACCCCACCCTCATCCTCTACAAGCTATTTCTCTTTAAATCTTGTTGGAAGAGTTGGCATCTCACATTTAATTGATATAATACAAGCTACAGGAAAACCAGGCTACAGATGAATATGAGCTCAGTCAGTACATGAATGGTAAACCACCAATGAAAAGCCCGAGTGCTGCAGGAAGTGTTATTTGTGATTCAGAAGGTAAGTTCCTCCTCAGTTACTTCTGATCTCTCAGACTTTGCCTAGGATAACAAGATGTCAAAACAACATTTTGGGTTACATAGTCCCAGACGCGGGACAGCAGGGACTAGGGGAAGGCTGAAGATCATTTCTTAATAGCAAGTTGGAGGTATCTATGAACATTCCTGTCTCTGCACTATGCTATAAACTCTGGGCATAGAGTGAGCTTTTTGTTGTTTCTATTGTACAGTAGATCAGTCTGCTGCAGAGCTGGCATCTGAAACTTCCCACAGCAGAGGTAGCTCAGAAGGCGGCAGATAGCTTGGGCTGAACAGGGCATAGCAAACTGTTTTAGTAACTGATTTTCAGTAACACAGGGTTGACTTAACATTTCATTGTGAATACCAGTTGATTATTTCATTAGAAGTTAAGTTAGCTATAGAACATCAGTTTGTTCTCAGGAAACAAAAGCCACCAGATCTCTATGAAGAGTGGGCTTATGGGTTTTTGCTTATTTACAGAGATTAGACCATGTGAAAAAGAGACCAATCACTGTTCCAGTGCATTGTGCCTTCCTTATTAAAAATACCATCTCGTTAGATAGGATAGGGTAGTTTATGGAAATATCTGCTAGAAGTGCATGCCCTCCAATGATGTGAAGCTCATTTACACAATAGACTCAAGCCACCAGTTAGATTTAAGAATTAATTTGAACCTTATTGGAAAGAAGCACAAATGACGGGAGGAAATGAAGCCCCTGATCTACAAGCAGGAGTATCTGCATGGTTAAAATATGGGATTTTTACTTTCCCATAAGTCTTTTCTGTAGACTGAAGCCTTATGCTATGCAGCCAGAGGAAGACTATAAACTACATAGGTGCATTAGACTGTCGATGCCAGTAGCAAAACATTTCCTTCCACCTTCAGCTCACCAGAATCTGTCCACAATGATCTAGTCAACTACACACTGGACTACAGATTGCCACAGCAGGACTTGAAGGTGAAAGCAATGCAGAGGCTCCAGCTTGTGCAGAAAGCAGCAGCTGACCTCCTGAATGAGGTGCTCAGACAGCTCATATCCCCCCTTCCTCTGGCTCTCAGCTTGTCTCCATTGCCTGTTTAAGAATTATTCTGATCTTCAAGGCTATATCAACACTGCATGCCACTGGCAGTGCTGGGTGAGTAGTGGTTTAAGTAGAAATCATTTCTTGCTGGTACTGCACACATGGGAGGGACAAAAGGGGGAGGGGAAATGACTGTCCCATGTGACCCTCCATGAGACTCTTCCCCACCCTGCTCCCAGCCTGAGGCCCTTGCCTTATGTCAAGTGAAGGGAACTCTGTTCTCACTGTGAAAGATGGTGTTTGGAGTCAAATGGGCAAGTTACATGTCCATCACCCCCACCCATATTATAATTAGAACGTTCACAGAAACAGTCCATTAAGTGTAGACAGGCATTTTCCAGGGTCCATTGTACACTAAGTGTTCCTTAATGGGCCATTCAACTTGACTTGTCCCTTCATGTGCTGGCTAAATACCTTGTGGGTGTTACGACAGGAGCAAACATATAGTAAAGATAGCTAATATTCATAACTTCAGATACCACAATGAATATACATTCATAGAAATAGCATAATCATAAGCACCAGAGATTTCACATACATGACTATTCCAAAAAGAGATTCTGGAAAAAAAAATCACACAACATACCTGAGCCCCTATGTGCCAGCACCATGCCCCACTGGAGTTTTTTTATCTGTTACGTAAAACAGAGATGGAGCCAGTGACATCACTCAGTTTAGCCTAAAGGAGCTGATTAATTTTTAGCTATTCAAGTATGACTGCGCCTTTAGCCAGTGAAGGCATACTGGAACACATTCAGGTTAATGGGCTTCAGTGTTCCTTTGCTGTAAACTTTTTAATGTTCATAAACTTGGTATGTGCTGAGGTGGTTTAAAGCACAACAGGTTTTTAGGTTTGCAAATTTTATTAATTATTATTATTATTATTTTGCTGGTCATAATGTGGGAGGGTATCCTCTCCACCTCTCCATTACCGTGATGAAATGGGTGTTTGTATATACAAACATCAACATACTTAACTACTCACTTTCCCCCCACATATGTAGTATTTCAGTCTGTTTATATGGAATATGGGAGTTGGGTCCATATGTATTTAAAAGACAAATTGTAAGTAAACTTGTATCCTAAATTGCATTATGGTATCATACCCAAATATTGCATTTCATTTAACTTCCTTTATAGGAACAGAATACTGAAACTCTTATCACAGAAGTGATTCACAGTCATGCAAATAGTCTCATTGTCTTCACTGGGATTGATCAAATGATTAAGGGTTTACAGGATTAGGTTCCAACTTTGTGAATTGTTCTGAATGAAACTGACACTACCTGAGCTGTCAGATCAGAACAGGGGTTGGCAAACTATGGCACGCGTGCCAAAGATGGCACGCGAACCGATTTTTAATGGCACGCTGCTGCCTGCCAGAGTCCCGGCAGGTAGCACCATGCCATTAAAAATACTGGCCAGCCTGCTCTTTTCCACCTTCTGCCCACCCTTGCGGGGGGAGGGGGAAGAGGCATAGGCATGTACACGGGGTTTGCCCAGGCACACGCTGATGCAGGGATGGACAAATGGCCCCACTCTCCTGGCATTGCAAGCTGCGGGGTCTGCTCTCCTTGGCCAGAGCACCCGGCCGAGTGCAGCAAGGCGCTGGCCCCTCCCTTACCATCACCCCTTCCCTGGAGCCATGGCACCATATGCGTAGCATTCTAGGGGGTGGGCTGTGCGCTCCCGCAGGGCAGTGTTTGGCTCTGCAGGGAGGCAGACACTCTTCCCCCTCCGCTGGAGCCAGGCCACCATGCACACAGCATTCTGAGGGGCAGAGCTTCCCCCTCCCACGGGACAATGTGTCTGGCTCTGTGCAGAGCAGAACATGCTGCTAGGAGACTCATGGTAAGGGGTCCAGGTCCAGGTCCAGGGCGGTTGGATAAGGGGGGCAGTCAGGGGACAGAGGGCAGGGTGAGTTGGATGGGGGTGGGATCCTGGTTGGGGTGGTTAGGAGCGGGCGGGTCTCTGGAGAGGGCAATCAGGGAGCAGAGGCAGTTGGATGGGGCATGGGATTCCTGGGGTCTGTGAGGGGGTGGAGGCTGGATAGGAGTCAGGGCAGTCACGGGACAGGGAGCAAGGAGGGTCCTGGGGTGGCAGTTAGGGTTGGAGGGTCTCTGGAGGGGGTGGTCAGGGGACAAGGAGCTAGGGGGGTGGATGAGTCGGGAGTTCTGGGGGGGCCTGTCAGGAGGCAAGGGTGTGGAGAGGGGTTGGGGCAGTCATGGAGTGAGGGGGGGTTGGATGGGTCAGGAGTTCTGGGGGTCCTGTCAGGGGGTCGGGAGCTGTTGGACGGGGCATGGGAGTCCCGGGGGTCTGTCTAGGGGTGAAGGTGTGGATAGGCATTGGGGCAGTCAGGGGACAGGTAGGGGGTAGGGTCCTTGGGGGACAGTCAGGGGACAAGCAACAGGGAGGCTTAGATAGGGAGTGGGGTCCTGGGGGACAGTTATGGGGGCTGGGGTCCCAGGAGGGTGTAAGGGGACAAGGATGCGGGGGTTGGAGGTTCTGAGAGGGGAAGTCAGGGGGCAGGAAGTAGGAGGGAGTGGAAGTAGGAGGGCAGCGCAGGGGCAGGACTAGGCCAATGAGGGAGTGAGGGTGGGACTAAGGCAGGGCTCCCTGGGTACACACCCTAATGAAATGTGCTGCCCACATCTATGGGCAGAAGCTTGGCCCTGTCGGCTCCCCTGCCTCTTTCGTAGTATGCTGTGTTCCTGCCCACCCTCCACCTCTCCCTCCCTGCCAGCCGATCAGCTGATGGCCCTTGCGAGGGAGGGGGTCGGAAGGAGCAGAGTCAGCGTGCTTGCTGCTCCCAGCAGAGGCAGAGAAGAGGTGGACGCAGGGCCTTGGGGAAGTGCGGTGGGGGTAGAATAGGGGCATATTCCCACCAGCCGTCTGCCCTGACCCCCCAACACACACACACAGCCCTCTGCCCTGAGTCCCGCAGCCCCGCACTCACCCCAGGCCTGTGCCCTGAGCCCCACACACATCCCAGACCCCTGCCCTGAGCCCTGTACCCCCCTCATACACACCAAGCCTTCTCCTTGACTTCTTCATCTCCCCCCCACTATCCCATCCCTGACTCTGGCACCCTCCCCATATACCCAGCCCCCTCTGCCCTGACACCTGCACCCCCCTCACATGTCCCCAGCCCTCTGCCCTGACTCTTCCACTGCCCCACATACCCAGGCCCCCACCCCGCATGCACCCCAGCATATCCTGACTCTTGCACCCCCCCAACATCTCCACCCCCATCCTGAGCACCAAACGGGAGCTCCTGCACCCCCACCACCTTCCCACCTGAACCCCTCGCACAAAATAAGAGCTGCCCAGGTAAGTGCCCCACACCCAAACCTCCTGCCCCAACCCTGAGCCCCCTCCTTCATTCTAGCTCCTGGCCAGACCCTTCACTCTCAGCCCTGTGCTCAATGCACTCCCACCCTCAGCTCAGTGCAGAGAGAGGAAGAGAATGGGCCAGAACCAGGGAAAAGGTAGGTACCCACTACCTTTTGTATGTGGGGCCTGCCTGTATGTGGGCAGGGCCTGGACCCAGACCGGCAGCGGGCTGAGTGGGTCCAGCAGCCAGGATCGCGACTCACAGGAGCCGGCAGATGGAACCCATGAGTGGCAGTGGCCTGAGTGGTCTGGGGTCCCGGCTGCTGGCCCTGCACAGCCCCCTGCCAGTCTGGAGTTCTGGCTGCTGGACCCTTGCCAGCTGGGGTCCCGCCTCAGGCCCTGCTCAGCCCGCTGCCAGCCTAGGTGAATAGAACCTCAGACCAGCAGCGGGCTGAGCTGGCCAGCGGCGTAAGGTCAACATTTTAATTTAATTTTAAATTAAGCTTCTTAAACATTTTGAAAACATTTTTTATTTTACAATACAACATTAGTTTAGTTATATAATATATAGACTTATAGAGAGAGACCTTCTAAAAAACATTAAAATGTGTTACTGGCAAGCGAAACCTTAAATTAGAGTGAATAAATGAAGACTCGGCACAGCAGTTCTGAAAGGTTGCCGACTCCTGGATCAGGAGGACTCCATTCGAATAAAGGTGGGCAGATGTGTGATAAGTCTTAACTCTATTGCTAAGATGAGGAACTTATTTTCCGCAAAGTTCTTGGCAGATTCTAATCCTAAGGAAGCTGGTTTAAGGCCCTCAGTGTCCAGCATTATAATCTTCATTTACAGTTTTCTCACCAACAAAGCTGAAAAATGAGGCATTTGTTTTCTTTGTTTTGCTGCTCCAGTTCCAATTAACAAAATGCATGTTAGACTAGTTTGGCTGCAAATAAGAATTCTATGTTTATGTTGAGGACAACACCACTGGTTCCTGTCAGGCTGCAGAACTGGGCTGACATCAGAATCCAAATATCCTCTGGTCAGGCATTCCTCTAATGATTTGGACTTGATGTGATGAAGTATGAATGTCATAGATAATTCTGACCAATGGGGAGAAACAGAATCAAACCCCCTGTTTTAAAACACCTTCCGTCCCTTTCCCCTCTTGAGGACTCATGTCCTGACCAACATAAAACAGCACAATACATATGCTAACAAACTTAAACTTAAACAAAGCCTTTGTTTGTTAGCATATGTGTTGTGCTGTTAAAGCCATATCAAGAATGAATGCCCTCCCTAGCCACGCTCTGCTCCTTTAAGGAATCGAGCGCAGCTCCCCTCCCACCCCCCCTGCGGGGGCTAGCCCCACATCTGTCCGGTACCCCTTACTGGCTAGAAATCTCTTGCAGGTACTGCATACCGGAGAGTACTGCCCTATTTTCACTCCTGCGTCTGAGGTATGCATAGCTCCATGCCACGGTGAAAAGCAGGCTGTGGCAGGGAAACAATCCAGCAGCAATCTATAGTGGGAAAAGGCTCTGGCAGCAGAAGACTGCTATATCCTTTTACTTTGCAGGGAGGCATGGGACACTACACTGCTAAAAATTTCAGTGTAGACAGAGAGGTTTAGGTATGTCTTTACTCTCCTCACCTAAGCAGTGCCTCGCCACATACTCTACTGTTTATACTAGTGCTGGGGAGCATGTTGCTTATATACTCAACACACCACCGGTGGCAGATAGTAGTGTAAATGTACCTGAAGTCAGCAGTGAGTACCTCAAAACTATGTCAGGTGACAGCTTCTCCAGCCAAGAGTTGTCAGCACAAGCCCCAGAGCATAGCACATGAGATGGAAGAACAACATTTTCAGTAGAGAAAGCACAACTGCGGAATGAGCTTCCAGAAGTCAAACTAATCCACCTCAACACCACACTGCAAGACCATCCTTCGCAGAGAGTCCTCCTTCTGTAGCCCGAATAACTTTAGCCACTTCTTTGTGAAAATCAGACTCTTAAATCTTGATTTAGGTACCTAAATAATGAAAATGTTCTTGATTTTACATTTATATAAAGTACATTAGACCTTTTACTCAATTAGTTGATCTACTTAAATCTTGAGGAGCAGTATAGTATAGTAGATAATTTAATTACTTTTTGAATTGTGGCCAGAAAATTGAGGTGTTTGTATATAATTTTTAATTCACCAATTGAAAACTCAGTAGTATTAAAAGAAAATGGTGAATGGAACATTACATTCAACATGGAGCACTACAGAGGTAGCATAATAATTAAAGGATACAATATCTATTACCTGGTGTTCAGAAATCATATTTGCCTTCTAGAATGGGAGATTCTGATATTTTTCTACTGAATTTAGTGGAATTATAATTCAAAACAGTAATACAGGCTTAGAAACGCAAGGTAACAAGACATGAAAATGCATAATTCAATGGGCCAAATTCTTCTACAAGTTATGGTTTAAATACAGAGCAAACCCACCAACTTCAGTTACACTGGGGTACTTCCACTAAGAGCAGAATTTGGAATTCAGTAGGGAGGGCTGAGTTTCTCTGCCATACTGAATGTAGAGATTTAGCATTGGTGAAACTTTCTGCAGTGCACAGAGCCAGCACATGATTTATGCATTGCTTAATCAGAATAGTGGGTGTTAAATGGTACAGTCCTTACACTGGCTCTCTGAATAGGGGTGAATTCCACTCAGCGTGCATACAGTTCCAACCGCAGATTTGCAAAGGAAAGAGGCTTTAGAACTTACCTCATAACAAATGACTATTTAGAAAACTCATGAGCGAAATCCTGGCCCGGGTGAAGTCATTGGCAATATTCCCATTTACTTCATTGGGGCCAGCAAATCACTCCATGTTCTCATGCTGTCAGTGAGTGATTTAGAGTTGATCTGAGACATGGTCTATGATGGGTCGCCTAAAAGGAAGTGTTTATAATATGAATTGTGACATTGAAATGCATCACAGTATTAATCCACAGCACTTAAAATCTTGTATCTGAATTTTTGAGGAGTTCTCCAAACCAAACCTTCAAGCCTTTTCAACTTCGCTTATCATCAACATACGCAGGGCAGTTAAAGTATGTTCCACGTGCACTCTACTCATGTAAACTCTATGAGTTTACACATATAGACTATCATATTGTTCAGTGTTAATGAACATGTGATCAAACTCCTGTTGTGACGCATAAGAACAAGGGATTACAATTAATATTGCAATGTGAGTTGTAGCTATGAATTTCTTGGCAGCTGTAAAGTCTGTTATATTATATCTTTCTAAATTCATAACCACATTTATTCACATTATATGGAATATATTACTCAAAAAAGTTTTCCTACATTGTGTACGTGACCCAGGAAAAATATGGAAATATCCTCAAACATGGAACGTTATAAAATCCCAACTGAGCACACATTTTCACATGTGAGTAGTCCCAGTGAAGCCAATGGCTTTAACTGTGTAAATTTCATAATATTGTTAAACATTTGCCAGATCAGGACCTACTTTAGGTTTTCAATATAGTCCTTTAAATTTAAAGGAAAAATACAAGAGGTTCAAAGGGAGCAATTAATCATTTCAGTGGGAGGATTGCATGGGAGGTCTGAGCAGTGGTTTCCTGCAGTTGATTAAAAAAATAAAAATGATTCTTTGCATATGAAATAAACATGGCAGCCCTCCACAGAAAACATACCTTACACAGAAGAGATAGTTTAGTGCCCTGGCTAATAGCCCTGCTCCTCTTGAAAAAAAAAAGAAAAAAAGAAAAAAAATATTGTCTTATCCAGTATAATTTTTCATTTTAATACACATTTCATAGAGAATTGATTACTAGTCTACACAGATAGCTATTGGTATGTAGCAAAGCAGTGCAAATGGGAATCATAGATCTTTCATGGAAGTGAAACACGAGTTTAGAGAAGCACCCTTTTTCCAGCAGAGAGGCCTATTGCAAGACTAGAACCTTGAATTTATGGTAGGCCTTTGAGAAAAGGACTCCAGCAATCACTTCAGACAAATAGCAAACATGTCACAGATGACAGCTAATGACCTTCAAATAAGCATAAATTACACAGGACTTTGGAAACTATTTAACAGAAAACTGCTTTCCATGACAGTCACACATCAATTAAACAAAGGACTGAGTCTGGCCAAAAAATAAAAAATCATTTTTATGAGGTAGGCCTTAAATTTGGGTGCAGATTTGTCTGAGGTTTTGTAATTTCCAGAACAAGTGATATAGTACTCTTGTGGAAGATATTTTAGCTGCAAAAATGGCTATCTCCATTTTGCTTAAAGCAGTAGTTCAAAATTTGATGGGTTTTCTTCCAATTCTTCCAATTCTTCCCATATTTAAATTAAATGGACTTCTATGTGAGAAAATGCAATTACAATTGTCTTAATAAGTCTGCTGTTATTGGCAGTTATTTCAGCAACATTAAACAGTAAGGGACCACTCTTGTCAATGGAAGACTCCCAATCAGAGCTGGGAACATTTTTCAGCCTTTTTTAATTAAAGATGAAGATTTGATGACACTGAAATATATGAATTCATGTCAGTTTTGCCAAACTGTTTAAAAAAAAGTGTTTCCAAAAGTCAGAAACGTTTTAACATTTTTCAAACCAAAATACTATATTTCATTTCTCCAGTTTTGTGATACAGCAGAACCAGGGAAAAGGGAGATATATAAGCCATAGGCTAATTAAAATGTGGTTCCCTATAGACTAGGGAAGGTTACTACAGGTTAATTGGAGCACATGTAGCCAGTTAAGACCCTGTCAGGACCTAATAAAAAAAACCCTCCTTCAGGCCGACAGGGTAGAGTGAGGAAGAAGAGAGGAGTTTGGAGGTGTGTTGCTGAGAATTGAAAGACCTGAGAACTGAAGGGTGGGACAGACAGACAGACAGACCCTACCCTACCTCACCTCACATCAGTATTAAGGACTGAGGGTAACCCTACCCAAGGAGGAAGAGGGTAAGAAACCTGCAGGGATTGAGAAGAGCAGGGGCTCAGAGTGAGGAGCAAACTGAGACCCCTTTCCTTCTTTACCAACTTCCTGGGCCACTAGTGAGGCTCTTCACTCTTGGTGCCCCAAGAGCTGGAGCAAGGGATGGCATCCTAACCCTACCACTACCACCAAAAAAAGTGTGGGACCCACCATACCAACATTAGCCATTTTTTTTCCGTTTGAAGAACTTTTTGTTTAATATAAACTTGAAGGAAATTTCTAACCAATGAACATAAAAAGCTCAAAATTGAAAATGTTTATTCAGCTCCAAACAAAACTTTGGTTCTCCAAGAATGTTAATAAAAATCAGTTTGGGGTCAATCCAATAAGATCCCACCCACTCCCCCTTTTTTCAGGATTGTCAGCCCCAAAAAAACACGACAACAAAAACCCGCACTATTTACACAGCTCCCTTAATGTCAAGGGGCTTTGGATAGAATCCTAAGGGCCCTACATCCATGACTGTAAGTAGCTCCTATACTCCATCGCATGCCATAAAACAGAGTTTTATGACAGATCAGCCTGCTGGGACATGAGGTAGATTTGTGAACTGCATGGTGAGGCTTGGCCAATAGGTCTGTATATTCCATGAAACCACTTGACAAATCTTGTATGAGAGGGAGTATCTGCTACTCTGAGACCATGTTCTTATACATTATAATCTTATACATTTTTCTTCTGTCATCTTTTCCTCTTCTCTAGCTGGACACTATTACTGTACAAGAGTCTCTGCCTTTCATATGAACTCCAATGGTGATCCATATTTGCTATTTCTTAACAGGAGAGCCTCTCCGATGAAGCACCAGTATCAGCAAGACAGAACACTCACAGGAGAAGGATACCGTTAACATATATAGTTATAGTCTACTTCCTTTTCCTCACCCTTTATTTTTGGAGCAGTGTGAAGAGGTCTGCTCCCTATAGACACTATGTAGGGAGTAGGGCAAGGAAGTGATAGGCATTTCTGCCTTGGTGCCCCCTGTTGACAGCCATCTCTGCCCTTCAGTGTCTGTCCCCTTCTGTGACTTGTCCCTTCGTTAGGATTTGGGAACTGTCCTATAAGGTCTCTGGTATCATGGATAGACTTTTTGTCTCCTGTTCCATCAGGGGCTGGGTAAGGGAGCCCAGGCCCACCCTCTCCACTGGTTTCTAAGCCTGGGCCCAAAGATAGGTGGCTAAGTCCTGTACTCCGGAATGCTATGTGGCTGTGTCCCTCGATCATTTCCTACCAGCCTCCCCACACAAGAGGGATCAGCAAAGACATGTAAACAAAATAAGTCAAAGAATGTATCTGTGACCTTGCAAATACCCAAAGATCTTCTCCCTCAGCTGGTCAGGCAGAGGATCAATAGTCAGGGGCAGTTGAGCCTCCCACAGTGTTTGTCTTACAGCACTGCAGAGGATAGACCTACTCACCTCCACTGCCTGCCAGCACATGAGCTACTCTGTTCTCCTTTTTAAGTTCCTTCTCCAGCTTGCACATGCATTGCAGGTGTGGCAAGGTGGTGCTGCCTAAGCCCAGAACAGCTCCTTAACCCCTTCTCCAATGTGGAGTTTATACACAGACAGAGACTGTCTTTTACTGTGTGTTTGCCCAACATCTAGCACAATGGGGCTCCAATGTTGTCTGGGACCTCAAGAAAACATCATACTACAAAATAATAAGAGACATTGGACTAGAGATAAGTATTTCTAAAAATTGGTTTGAAAAATAATATACAGTACTAGATATTTAATGATGGAATTACTGCAGATACTGCAATTTTCCTTTAAATGAGCTACCATCCCCATTTCTACTCTGAGGTACCTTTCCTAATTTATTTGCAAGTTTGACCACCTAGTCATTCAGTACTTTAAAAAACTATACATGAAAAGCATGTATATAGTGGCTAACAAAGTACCATGGCGTTTCCCAAGTTAGTGGACTAACATCAGAAATATGGCTCAGATGCCCAAATATATTCTACTTTGTGAACAGCTTCACTGTGATTTTAAACCTTAGTTCAAGGCTATAGTGGTCTCAAGAGTGCTTGCTGGTTGTTTATCTTCCCCAGTTATATTGTTTTCTCTTCCAAGTGTCCCTACATATTTTTCTTTTGTCGTCTCTTCCTATTCTCTGCCAAACCTCCACAATCCATTAGCTACATACTATTTTCTCTTTCCCTGGTTTCTCCCGTGTTGCCTTCGCCTTTTCAGGGCTCTCATGGTCTGACACATCATACTTCCTTGTGCTGCTGACTCTGCTTATCAAGTGTTTTGGATCTTCTCCCACTCTGCAGGGCCGGCTCCAGGCACCAGCGAAGGAAGCAGGTGCTTGAGGTGGCCAATGAAAAGGGGAGGCACGTCCGGGTCTTTGGTGGTAATTTGGGGGGAAGGAACCACTGCCAAATTGCCACCAAAGAATGAAGCAGTGCAGTAGAGCTGCTGGCGAAGTGCCGCTGATTGCAGCTTTTTTTTTTTCCACTTCATCACTTGGGGTGGCAAAAAAAGCTGGAGCTGGCCCTGCCACCCTGTGATCCTTTGAAATACAAAAATTGTGATTTCTTTTCCATACTGAAGGTATACTCTCTCATCTGTCATGTTAACTCCCAGTATTAACAGGAACAAGCAAGTGCATGCTTCACTATTGCGGGGTACATAAGAACAGCCATACTGGGTCAGATCAAAGGTCCATTGAGCCCAGTATCCTGTCCTCTGACAGTGGCCAATGCCAGGTGCCCCAAAGGGAATGAATAAACAGGTTATCATCAAATGATCCATGCCCTGTCACCCAATCCCAGCTTCTGGCAAACAGAGGTAGGGATACCATTCCTGGCTAATAGATTCATGAAAGATAGGTCCATCAATGGCTCTCTAGCTCCCTTTTGAACCCCATTATAGTATTGGCCTTCACAAAACCCTCTGGCAAGGAGTTCCCAGAGGGTGACAGTGCATTGCATGAAAAAAATACTTGTTTGTTTTTAAACCAGCTACCTATTAATTTCATTTGAGGGCCCCTTGTTCTTGTATTATGAGATGGATTAAATAACACTTCCTTATTTACTTTCTCTATACCACTCATGATTTTATATATCTTTATCATATCCCCCCTTAGTCGCCTCTTTTCCAAGCTGAAAAGTCCCAGTCAAGTAGCAACACAAGTTTCATAATACTGCTGAGTGGGTACTACAATAAGCTGTCTCATTAGAAAACCCACTATCCTTGGATATCTGTCATAGATTTAAAGGCATGATAGAAGGCACACTCAGTGAGTTTGGCTTCTATTGATCAAGATTTGTTTGTTTGGCTTTTATTAACTTCATTTCCTCGGTTTAGTTGTCAACACATTTCTGGAAGCATCAGTGATCAATTTATGTAACAACCTAGCATAGTTTATGTAATGAATAGTTTATTTCAATAAGGGATAGTTGAAATGGCTATAGAAATACAGTAAATAAATGAACATGGAGAACTAGATCCTGCTCCTTATCACATAGACACCTGGGTTTAAGGCTGTGCTCCAGAGCACAGCAGAGATTTGGAACTGGGTCTCCCTTACCACACATGAGTGTGTTAAGTGCGGTGCTATTGGATATTCTTGGGAAAGGCTCTCTCATTGGCTCGTGTTGAAGGTGCTCCACTTTGTATAAACAAACATACGTTTAGTGAAGCAGGAACTAGAGACCAGATGTTCCCCACCACCACCAGGTGAATGCCCTAACAGCTGGGCTGCAGAGTCATTCTCTCTGGCTTAATGTGTAAAAGATTTGAATAGTCAAAGTGAAGCAGCTTCAACAGGATGGGGAAGGGGAGGAGGAGAGAGTGTGCACAGTATGCAAAAGCCTGGTGGTTAGGGTACTCCCAACGGGTACGCTTGTGTTCAAGTCCCTCCTCTAGAGCAAGGATTCAAACTTATGTCTCCTACATACCAGGTAGATACTCCAACCATAAGGCTAATAGGCTTAAGTTGATAGCACCAGTGCCCTCTTGATGTTGTGAATGTCACCTAAACCCCTGGTAAGTCTAGCCTAAAATGAAAAATTTCCAGGATAGACTTTGTTTGACTGGAACAATTTGCCAAAAAAGTCAAAAGCATCCAAAGTGTTACATCAATCTGAATCTGCATTTTTTTTCCCGTGGAAAAAAGTTTTGTCCAGCCCTATTTAGATGGTTGTCTCTACTTATGATTTGACATGCATGTCTTGGTAGTTTTCAAATATTCCAGTTTGTAACCAATGACATAGATTTTTCTGTTAGTTTTCCCTGAGAACAGATTTGAAAGCAGTTCTCATGACCACAAGATAACTCCCACCCATTTACGTGAGTTCAGCAATAGATCAAAAATCAGTTACAGCAGATGCTGTAGGAAGCGTACACATGTCTTTCTGTGTACTATTAAGTTTACAGTGTAATGGAATTGCCCATGACAGATAATGGATTTCAACTTATTAAATAAATCTCAGGAAAAAATACAGTGGAGTTTCACAGGACAGTTTTTCATCACCTCCTAGCTCAGCATAGAGTGAAACAATTAGAAAGTCTGGGAAACTTACCCCAAAAGTTCTTGTGTATAATTACCCAATTTTCTTGTATATCAGTGACAGCTCAGGTGCAAAGACCATCTCCTCTTACTCCTGTGGCTGTACAACAGCCTTGGCCTTGGAGCACCTGTTAGACTGATTTAAGTTCTTTCTTCTGGACGCTGCCTCCCTGTCAGATGTTCCTATTCAGAAAAACAAAACACAGCCCTCACATAGACGCAGGCCCTTGAGACAGACATAGGGGAAAAAACACCAAAGAAAACAGCAAGATTTTTACAGGGGGACACACCACATATTTTTCCTTTGGCAGTGCAAGTTCAGAATCTAACAGAACAAAAGGGTCAATACTAGTACCAGCTTCTCAAAATATCATATAAACAAACAAATCCATTCTGATCTCTGAAGTTTTGATAAAAAAGGAAGTTCTTAAAGGCAAACTGTAGCTTTATGAATAGAGTGCACTTATATATGTGGATGGGAAATGTGTCTCTGAGCAATAGTTTTCTAAACTTTTTGCCATTTAATGCCTAAGTTTGTACTAAAGTTATTTTGTTTACTGTCATTCTAATAGGTTAAGTGTTGTCAGCTGAGTACCTGTTAGTTGGTCTGAAATATTTGGGAAATCATTTTTAGTTTACGAAATTAATATATCAGTAGATACTTCCTGTGTCAATGCACATTATGGCCCTAACTCTGAACTATTTCATCAGGGTTTAGGGCACCTCTATGCCACTGGAGGATTTCCCTACAAAAAGGGAATTCTCTGACCAGGGAAGAAACTCCTATTGACTTCAGTGGGAGCTACGTTAGATCTTTCACTTTGCCCAAAGTTGATATATTGGAGGCAAGGATCTGACTTAGTTTCAGCATTTCAAAATCAGCTAGCAGCTACTGTTTGAATAAATGATTGGTGTCTTTCATAAATATTACTGAATTTGACAGCAAGATGTATGATCCTGATCATCTGACTGCTTTTGTTTAAGTAACACAGAGAATTAGATGTTTGTTCAATTAATAAATGGTACAAAGTTAAAATGAATTAGTTTCAGGACTGGGATGTGGGCAATCTAGTTTAGCAGCTGGAGCCAGAATGAGAAGGGACTAGTAACCAGAGCAAAGGGTGAGAGCTGTAGTCCAGATCCAGAGCCAGGAACTGGAGACAAGGATCAGAAGCAGAATGACCTGGATAGAAGCAGTGACTCAGCCCAGGGGCTTGGTCAGAGCAAGGCTAGAAAGAAGGCAGAAGCGAGACAAGTACAAGGGTGATGGCAGCTTCATGCAAAAACACTGAGCAGCTTAAGGGCATGCATCCTGGCTCCTTTCAAGTGACCAATTAGTTTTGCTGGAGGCTGAAGTTACTAGGTCCAGGCTCAGCTATCGGCCCTCCTTTTGATGGTTAGGAACTGATGGATGTTCATTATCATTTTGGGAATTTAATTCAATCTTGGGTTCCTGGAAACATCATTAGCTTAAATTTTCAAGAGGAATAGATTTTGGATGCCTGAACAATTAGGTGCCTAACTTGAGACAATAAAGAGCCCCAGCTTTTAGAAAGTGCCAAGCACCACCCTCTGAATATAATGCTCCTCTAAAGTGTTTCACAAGTCTCTCCATTTTTGGCTGCCCTCAAAAATGATGAGTCACTTCTGAAAATTGTACATAAACAAGACTCACTTTAGTGCTGGGGGGGGGGAGTGCAAGAAAGTCTGTAAGGAGAAAATTTGATATCTTGCTGACTAGAGAGGAGGCAGCCTGGTTTTTGTAAGTCATTTCTTACCCATCCTCTTGGAAAGGATTAGTAAAATAATGTCTAATGGATACTGTTATGTCTTTAATCATGAAGGTTTATCATTGATTAAAGACATAAACACACTGGAAGAGATATATAGCCACTTTGTACCAGTTGAGCCAGTGTAAACTTACCACAATTACCTACCTGATGTAGGTACCCATTGGTGTAGGGCAGGCACAGAACTCTGCCTTCCCTCCCACATTCCTGCAGTAGCTTCCTATATGTTCCAAAGTATTTCTATACCTTGATATTCCCTGTTGTCCCAATGCTTAAAGAGCTCTGGCAGCAGCGGTACCAGTTAAAGCAGCCTTCAATTTGCTCTAACCTGTCCTGGGGAAGAATCAACCCAGCTAGCCCCAGCATAAGTTCTTCTAGTGTCTACGCATGAGTGCGGGGATGAATTCCCCCTCTCATCACTCCTGCCAGACCCAATGCAACACATTTGCAGTAAAGGATCTACTCTGTTACCATCATCGGAGGAACTGCTACTCCTGAGACAGCAAAATATGCTGGGGATAACAAAGCCGCAATACCATTTAGTGAAGGGAACTGTAGCATCACATTTTAAAAGTATAAAAAGCTAGCTGAACATTCAAGACTCACCACAGATGAAACTCAGATTTTCAATCTGCACTGTGAGGCTATTCAAGAAACTTGGTAACCACAGTTTGAGACCTAAAATCCCATCAAACTGGTTAAGAGATAGAAAGCAAACAGCAATGATGACCAAATATTAATGTAATTTATTAATTAAATTATTGTAATTAATGTAAAATTAACGTGTTTGAATTCAATAGTGGCCAAAGAGTAAGTGGCCAGTTCTCACTAGAGTCGATGGGAGGGGAGGGCACTCAGCACCTGGTAGGATCAGGGTCCATATGCTCTCTTTTGGAGTGCTTACTTGGGACTTTTTTCTTTTTTTTCTTTAAGTTTCAGAATTGACAAAATCAGTTATTCACCCAGCTCCAATAGAAATGTCTATGTTCCTAAGTTGTTGTTTGTTTTGGGGGGGGGGGGTTGGCACTCTAATCCCAGAACTTGATGGCAGCATGAGACAGAAGTAACAAATACAACAGGAGAAACTGAAGAAATTGCTGTTGAAGTAATCCATAATTCATATGCTAAAGACAGCAGTTTTATATCTAGAAGTAAGCTTTGAAGAAACTCCGGCATAACTTATATCTCTTGTAAAAAAGGGCAGAAGTCAGGCTAAGAGCAATTTGAATTAACAAGGCAAAATAACTGATTGTGTAGAGAAGGGCTGGGTTCTGATAACCTTGTCGCTTTCGCACTGAGTGCTACCCGACTCAACATTAATTATAATCCCTTTCTAAAACAAACACTGGAGAAAGATGAAAGCTCTATCTGAAGGTTTAGAGCGTAACAATGCAGGCCCAGAGACACAGATATTATTATAAAAGAGGCCTTATACAGTGGGAATAATATAAACAAAAGAGATTACATATTTACAATAGTTCTTTGAGGGAAAGCAATGATCCTCCTGTTGGCACTACATGAAAATGATTTTAATCACGCTAATGGGGGAGATGGATGCTTTGTGAAAAAAATTCCATAAATGTACTTTTAGGAGGTAAATCGTTCTCCCTCACTCTCTTTCCTGAGTAGAAAGACTCTGTTTAAAGATTTGATGGGAGGGGGAAGGGAACAATTTGTGCAATGTAGTATGGAGATTTCAAACAATTTCATGTTGTTCAAAGAAGGGGGAAATAGAGACATGCTAAAGCAGATCTACTTTTTTAAAAATAAAACTGAGGGTAAAATACAGAGAGCAAGTTCCTCTAAATCTTTGAACCATTAAGGTGAATTTTATTAAAGTAATTTCAAGCAAAAGTATTTTCTCCAAGAATTCAGATAATTAGCTTCAAGTGTAAATGCTCAGTGGTGTCTGTGTCTTTGCTTCTCTGTCTGAGATCTGACAAAGTAGAAAGAGTTTCATGTTGTGACTCACCACACCACACAACAGTCAAGTGTTTGCCAATGGTAGCCCTTTTCCACAAGGAGTGAATGAAAGTGAGAAATGAAAGTATGCAAGATTGGACTGACCCTCTTCAGGACTTGACCTTCCCTTTCCTATGGATTCACAGAAGAGGCTCAGACCCTAAAATGAGGCAGATTCATGTTTCTTTTAGGGCATGGCTACAACTGCAGATGTAGAATGCTATGAGTTAAACCAGCATTCAGAGAGCGCAGTAGGGAAAGCGTTGAAGTCTGTCCACACTGATAGCTGGAAGCATATTGGCATGGCCACATTTGCAGGACTTGCAGTGGCATTGGGAGCAGTTCATTATGGGCAACTATCCCACAGAGCACCTCTTCCCATTCTGGTGCTGTGGCTTGTGGGAAGGGAGTGGGGGATTCAGGGAATTCTGGGACATGTCCCAATGCCTCATGATGCATCGCTTCACATCCCAGCAATCCCTGTGCTTCCATCTACATTTGGCGCCATCTTTCAACATTTTTTTGTGCTGCACACTCTGTCTTCCCTTTCAGTCTGCAGGAATGGAGCCCAAACTGCTGAGGAATATGCTGATGAGTTTCTCCAGCACGTCATGTTTGGCAGTCGAATTACTCCTTAAGATCCGAACTGACAATGAGGACTCGGACGATGATATCGACTTGAGTAACACATATGACATGAGATTGCTTGTGGCATTCAAGGACATGTTTACCACCGTGAAATGCCACTTTGGGGCTTGGGAAACAAGCACTGAGTGGTGGGTTTACATCACAAAGAGAATCTTGACAGCAGCAAAGAGCAGTTCAACAGGCTGAGCTGGTGCAGAATGACTATGGAGTGTGCTTTTGGCCATTTCAAGGGCCATTGGCGCTCTCTGTATGGGGAGCTGGACCTGGCCGATGACAGCATCCCTGCAGTTGTATCCACGTGCTGTACCCCTCCATAACATTTGTGAAGGGAAGGGTGAAAGATTCACTCAGGCATGGAACTTGGAGGTTCAACACCTGAAAGCTGAATTTGAACAGCCAGACAGCAGGGCTATTAGAGAGGCCCAGCACGGGGCTGCAAGCATTAGGGTTGCCTTGAGGGAAAAATTGGAGGCTGAAAACCAGCCGTAATGTTTGGTGCCCTGAACAGGAATGAAGTACAGTCGTTCCAATGTTAGTAGGAATCTGTATTTGCTACATAGACTTGTAGTGCCTTTTGCTTTCCTGGGCTAAGGTATCTTTTACTTTATGCAATAATAAAGAATGTTTTCAAAGCCAAAAAATCCAGTTGATGAAAAGAAGATTCATTTATAGAAAAAAAAAACACAACTGCTTGGGAAACAGAAAGGACAAGAGGGGGTGAATGGTACAATCTCAGATTTGCATGTGTCCTGTTATCATACTCAGCCTTCCTGCCTGGAGTGCTGTACAATGAGTGCTGCACTTCAGGATGGCTGTACTGCATGGTGATGGGGGTTGAGTGCAGTAGGTAAGAGTCGTAGTTTGCAGGGCTGGGTGGTGAAGCTACAGGTGTTGGAGGCAGCTGGTGGCAATAAGAACCCGGATGTTGGGGAAAGTGGGTTGGAGGTGACATGGGGGCACAAGGGAAAGTTTTGGTACAAGGGCTGCGGGGGTGGGGGGGAAGTGCTCCACCTGCATGACTACAAGCGCCTGAATCGAGTCCGCTTGGCACTCCATGATGCTTATCAGCTGATCCGTGCTTTGCTGCCGGAGCTCTGAGCTTTTGTGCCAGTGTTCCACATTCTGCTGGCGGATCCTCCTTTCACTTTCCCTCTACTCCTGTGCTTTTAGATTCTCATTAAGTGACTGCTGCATTACTTCATGCAGCATATCTTCTTTGCTTCTATTTGACCTCTTCTTAATTCTTTGCAGTCTTTTGGCAGGTGATAATACAGATGGCTGAGATCTCAAGGTTGCATCTGTAAAGGCAAAATGCAACACTTAACAGAGGCAGCATTGTTCACACTAGACAGAGCAATGACTCCCCCATACTTAAGGGCAAGCACAGTCTACACATGTAATAAGCCTCTGTCCCAAATCTGGACCTTAGCGTCCAAAATCTGGGGGCTTAGCATGAAACTCCTCCAAGCTTATTACCAGCTTGGATCTGATATCGCTGCCACCAATCAGGATTCAGAGCTCCTGATAGCTCCCAGGTCTCCCCAAACCTTTTCCTGGGGGACCCCCAAGACCCAGAAACCCTGAGTCTCCCACCAAAGGGAAAACAACTTTCTCCCCTTGTCTCCTCTTTTCTCATCCCCAGCTTTCCCTCCCTGGGTTATCCGGGGCGATACTGTACTTAAACTCCTTGAATACAAACCAGAGAGGGCAATTTACCTTCCCCCCTGAGGCTATGCATTCAAACCTAGTCAAGCTAACACAAAGAGATGTTCCCCCTCCCTTTGTCCCGTAGCTTTAACCAGAGAAAAACCTCAGCCAGGTTTTAAAAAGAAAACTTTATATAAAAAGAAAGAAAATACATAGAATATAAACTCTGCATTCAAGAATCAAATACAGGGCTATTGCTTATAAGAAAATAGGAATAAACAGTCTGATTCAAAAGATATCCAATTTAAACCAGTCCAGCAAAGTACACACATGTAAATACAAACTACAATATCAACCTATTGCTTTTCCTTTTGTACTCACAACTTGGTAACAGCAGGGTAGAAAGAAGCTTGGAGATAGAAAGAAAAGCTGTTCTCTCATAGCCGAAAGAAACAAAGAGAGAAAGACAAAGCCAAAAACCTCCAGAGGTTCCTTCCCCTGCTTTGAACAATCCGGTTTCCTGATTGGTCCTCTGGTCAGGTGTTTGGTTCCCTTTTCAGGTAAAAGAAACATTAACCCTTAGCTATCTATTTATGACAACACAATAGCATAATTTGCCCATCCCAAAGCGAGCACACAAAACCCATGGGAACTCCAAAATGGTGAGTAAGCACAGGGTCAAGGGGGACTGATTGTTTCACGGCTGTGCTGTCCTCTGAGTTTTTGTGTCTTGGGGAGATGGGGACCCCTATACTGAACACTGTCCCTCTATTTTCCACAGGAGTTCGTCCTGGAAGATATCTTGCTGCTGAGGGTGACCTGGGAAACAAGGGAGGGTCTTCTACTACAATGCAGCTTCCGCCCTGGCCCATATGCAGCTTGCCTGTGTGCAGCAATGGTCCCCCCACCACCACCCCTCATGGCACAGTGGCATGGACACGTTAGTCAGACTGGGACAAGGACCACAGTGGCTCTTCCAAGAAAGCTGCGCAGGCACATTGCCCAAGTTCTGGGTGAGACCTTTGAAGAGATCACTGAGGCCGATTACTGTGATGTGAGAGAGCACATCAACGCCCTATTCCGCACCTAGGCATGAATGCAGCCCTAATCCTCCTCGCTCCAAAAGCCAGCGCCAAATAACTTCCTTCCCAAAATAAAAGCCTCTTACCAGGCACCTCTTCTGGTGTTTGTCCTTCCCCAAGCACCGGCCACTGCAACTGGCTACCTTCGTCCTGGCTTGAGAACAGCTCCTGGCTGCATGTATCTAGGGTTTCCGGGGTGTCTTCCTCCGCCTCAGCAACCTCACCCCCGCTTTCCTCCTCCTGCCTTGTTGAACTGGGCTCTGAAGTGTCCATGGTGGTACTCAGAGTGGAGGTGGGTTGCCCCCAAGTATTGTGTCCAGCTCCTTGTAGAAATGGCAGGTTGTGGGGGCAGCAGCAGAGTGGCGGTTTGCCTCTTTGGCTTTGTGGTAGGCATTCCGGAGCTCCTTCACTTTAACCCTGCACTGTAGTGCATCTAGGTCATGGCACCTTTCCATCATGTCCCTTGATATCTACCCAAAGGTATTGTAATTCCTGTGGCTGGAGCGCAGCTGGGACTGGACAGATTCCTCCCCCTCAAACACTGATGAGGTCCAGCAGCTCGCCATTGCTCCATACTGGAGATCGCCTGGCACAAGGAGGCATAGTAACCTGGAAAGATTCACTGATTGCTCAGCCAGGCTTGGAGTGCTAACAGGAAGGGGATTTTCAAAATTCCCAGAGAATTTAAAGGGCAGGTCTGATGGTTGGTCACCTGAGGGCAGGGCAGGGCAGTAGAGTTCAAAGTGATTACTAGAGTGGCTAGAACAGGCATTGTGGGACACTTCTGGAGGCTGATCAGAGCCCATTAACAGACCAGGGCATCCGCACTGGTACCATGGCGCTCCAGCAGAGGCGCATCAAACGTTAGTCCACTTGCCAAGGTGGATTACCAGGAGCGCTCTAGCCACGGAGTCACAGCGTTCTACGTGCCTTGCCAGTGTGGACACGTTGTGAGTTAAAGTGCACTGGGCTTCTTTAATGTGCTCTAACTCGCAAGTGTAGCTATGCCCTTAGTTTCCTATTTCCTGCATATATGCAGAAATTTCTATTTCATACAGAATAGATGATAAGGTCCTAAGTTTGAAAAGCTCTACTGTTTCAATGAACCAACACCTTTCAAAAGGTCATTTAGAGAGTCTTGTGAGAAGTTAGTCATTCATCTAATAAAACAATGTTTATTATTAGTAGACATTGCATCTAGTAGCACAAGAAAGAAAAGAACCACCTGCAATTCAGGGGGCTCCATTCAGTCCAAATGCATGTGGTTACAACCCAACTGAGTTGCACTTGAATGCCAGGCCTGAATTTGGCCCATTCAGTGTTTTGCTAAATATACTTCATGTTAGTGCCTTAAAGGGGATTTAAAAAGCTTATAACCTGCCAAAATGTCACCAAATACATAAAACAGAGTATAATGCTGGCCTTGAATGTCAAAATTCTGTAACCATATTGAATTTAATGGAGTTGCAAAGATATAACCCTTGGTAGAATTTGGCCTATGCCCCTTATAGGTATCAGTTATCAATGTCTGCATATGTCTTGTGAGTCAAATAAGAATTTGACACAAACCCCAATGCACAAAAGGAGTCTTTCCATTCACCTCAATATAGTTTTAGAGTAATTGTGTTTATCTGTCATTTCAAGAAACTTTTCTTGGGCATGTTACAGCTTATTTGGTACCTTGAATAGATTTTAAAGTTTTCATTTTTATATATGAACAGTGATTTTTGTCCGGGACTTTTACCCTTTAAAACAGAACCATGGGTCCATTTCTTCTCCTAGGCACTTCTAGCGCTAGTAAGGCAACTATTTTATTTCTGCCCCTGTCCTTCCTCTTAAAAATCTATCATTTATTGGATGGATGGGCAAACTACAGCCCCTCAGGGCTTTGGATCTGGCCCGTGGGATTGCCATCCTCATGGTACCATGGGCCCCATGCTGCTCTGGGAAGGGTCTGCCATCACATCCCTGTGGCCCCTGGAGGAGTGGGGGCAGAGGGCTCTGTGTGCTTCCCTTGCCTGTAGGTACCTCCCCTGAAGTTCCCATTGGCCGGGAATGGGGAAGCGCGGCCAATGGGAGAGTCAGGGTAGGTACTGATAGGCAAGGGCAGCACACGGAGCCCTCTGCCTCTTGTCCCCTCTCTCCCCAGGGCCACAGGGACGTGGTGCCGGCCCCTTCCTGGAACAGCATGGGGCCCATGGCGAGTGGTTCCCGGAGTGGTGCAGAGCTAGGGGAGGCAGGCAGCCAGGCAGCCTACCCTGGCCACGGTTTGCATGCTGACACCCTGGAGCCCATACAGGTAAGTGGCACACGGCCGGAGCCCGCAGCCTGAACTCCCCCTGCACCCTAACTTCCTGCCCTGATCCCCCTGCCTGCACCCCAAACCCCTGCCACACCCCTCCCACACCCCAACCCTATATTCATGGCCCTGCATGCAATTTCCCCACCCCTTGGGCAAAGAAGTTTGCCCACCCCTGACTTATTGAGATGAATCCGTAACTGACCTTTAATGCTGTTCACGGGAGGCAAGGAGGCTTTCTACATGATCTAACTTGCAATCCTTTTTTTCTTTTTTAATTAATGTAAATATCCTGCTTGTGTTTAGGCTTGGGCAGTGCCTAGTACATCCAGAAGCTAGTAGTAATGCTGCTCACCGTGCTACTAGGATGCTAGGTGTAAAGTCTCTACCCAGATAGAAAGCAAAGTATTTTTCACTAAAATATTTTCCACTTCTAGTTATTTATGTCAGCTGTGGAACCTGTCATCTTGCAACATCACTGCATAGCAGCAAGTGCACATTCATAAGGCCTCTTTTCCATGAGGCCATTTATTCAAAACGTATTTCCCAATCATTAGCTATTAGTCACTGAAGGGTGAAATTTATCTGGGAATGGAGAGCCAGTGCAAAGCCCTTTGTACTGCATATGACCCTCAGAGAGGCCAAGGAAGCTCCTCAGCTGTCCCATTATGGCAGCTTTAAAGATGACATTGAGGGACATCCCTGAGTTACTTCTGAGCCTGATAAATCATCCCTGAACAAGAGATTGTGATGAGTCAGAGGCAATTACTTGCAGAACTTGTGATAGGCCTCACATCATACAACCAGGATTCAGCCAATCCACAGGTAAGGATCCATCCTGGTGATCCTAAGGCATGTATATAGGCTCCCGAGGGAAGCGGTCTCTCCAGTCTGCTGAGTTTCACTACCTGGCCAGGAGATATTCTTGTTGTCTAGTAGTTCTGACAGGCTACTGTTCCAGCTTGCCCTTATTGCTGCTCTTATCCATGCCTGTTTCTATTCTAGCCAGCCCCCACTCCAGCCTGCATTTGCAACTGGTTGCCTGGCAATTCTGACACGGACGAGCTATGCAAAGGGCCTTTCACAGGGCCAAGGATGTGTCCCTTGGCTTTCAGAGTGCTCTCCACTTTCCCTTGCTATTAGTGCTTTTTCACATTGAATGGTGGGACATTTTCAGCACATTAAGCCAAATTCACCATTTATGGGTGACTATGGAATATGGTCTTAAAAGACTTATCAGTTTAAATATCCTTAATGAAAAAAACTAAACCTTATATACAGATGCACAGGTGCATTAGGAGAGGAATACATTACAGACTCAGCACTGTAATCATCACTCCTCACAATTGCGTTTTTTTCTGCTTCTTACATGGTGCACACCTGTGAAACTGGCAATACAGTGAGAGAGATTCAAAGCAGACTCTTGTATCTTTGCTCCTCCTTGCAAAGATTTTTACCTCCCCATTGTCAGTGTGCTCCTATTCAACACCAGCAGCCTTAAGACTATTTCAGCCCTTTTCACAGGTACCCACTCAGAATATAATCATATTAGAAACCATTCCAGTGGAATGTCAATTTATCACCATTGGAAACAAAACCAAAGAAGTGGCCTGTCAGGGGTAGTAGAGTTAAGTATTCTAGAGATGCAATTCAACTCATCAATAGAGAGGGTTACTGAGGGCGGGGGTGAGGGCAGAAATTAATGAATGTTGAATAGAGTTCATAAATGCAGGTTTTCCTTTAAATTTGTATATTGGGAGAATTCAGGGCTTTATTATTGCTTTGGTAGTGCTAAAGGGACCTTAATGTGGGAATACATTACATTTACACCCACTTTAATTCCTCTTCACACAGTGGGAATGCAGTATTTTGGCCTAAAGGCCTTCATCCTTCAATGGCTGTAAAAGTGATGCTGCAAGATGATCTACTATTAGTATAATGCACTGAAAGGTATCACTTGCACTAACCTGAGGGGAGAGGTAGCTTTTTGGAGAGTGAGGCTTGGTAAACAGGGAAGCAGAAAACAAGGATATATATTTTTAGAGAGACCGTAAGTGGAGCAGCTGTAACCCATATCTTTATGCTTGCAACCAGGCCTAACACAGGTGGTTGTTTGTTTTAACTCTCATTTTTAATTCCAGCTGCTTGTCAAGCTGGAAGATGCTGACAGGTAACTGAAATATGCATAAAAATCCCTGCTTCACATTTTGGCTTTTGCATCAGAATAATAATGCGGATAAAGGTCAATATTGCTCTAGTCAAGAAGGTACACTAGAGCATTTTCTTATACTGTTATATTTGAGGGGCATTTTAATATAAAATTTCTTTGTATTTTCAGTTTCTGGCAAAGATAAGTCTTTCGCATTCACACACAGGGCATCAGAAAAAAATACATGTGACCGATGAGGTAATAAGTTGTAACTAACATTCTGTACATGTCCAAAGTTTTTATGACTGTTCATCAAGATGTCAAGAGCAAACTCATTGTGCTTCATCCTGCTCTGTTAGTACATTTGGAAAGTGACTCTTAACAGAGGAATATATTTGACTTAGTTGCTCTAACAGCATATTTGACTGTTTATCCTGAAAAAGTTCTGCATCCATACCTAGTGATCTCACTGCTCAGGTTTTAGAGTCCATCTCTATGGATTCAGAGAACAGTAAAATTAAAACAGAATACATTTACTTAAACAGCACCTTTCATGGGAGGATAGCAAAGCATATGATAAACATTAGGGTTCAATTTGTCCAGTGCATAAGACCCTTCCACACTACTTAAGCTCCACTTCACTTTTTCAGACTCGTTATTTTCCTTTGAGGCTGTGTCAGGAATTGTCAAGATTCTTTTCAAAGTTTTGTCTCTCTTACATACAGAGAATTTCCTACTATTGCTATCACTGAGTAAGGATGTTTCTTTTCCCTCTGTTTCATTATCCTTAAAAGTAAAGTCACAGGTGGCTTACTTTAAAGAATTTCCTTTCAGAAGTGATTGTTGGAAGGTGAAAACAGGCTCCCTGCATGACTCCTCTGGCCAGCCTTTTGGTCTGAAAAAAATAGACTATTTGGCTTGGTTGCACATAACCCTTCTAACACTTTATTTTAAAGGTCAAAATTTGCATGCGCACATGGAACACCTTTCCCACTCATCGGTTTCTGTCCACTCTTTAGCAAAACCAAAGGGTGTAAGTTCAGGCACCATGCAGTTTCCATTGTTGGCCATTTTGTGTAGAACATTCCTGTCCTATTCTTTCTAACTTCCTGTAAACAAAGACACAGCATTTCCTTATTTCTGTCTCTTATGGCTAGAGAAGTAATTGTCACATAGGGTATCTGCTAGGTAGCCTAATGTCCTTAAGTATGTGACTCTTTCCACTAATTCTGGAAGCCAAGAAACAATATGGAGGTGCAAAAAGATTACTGAATCATAAGGCTCTTTTGAGACAGAGGCAGATAGATCTGGACAGGCACCAGAGTCAACAATCTGATTGATTGGAGCCTGATTTTCAGAAGTACTGAGCACATACAACTCTAGATAAAGTCAATGGGGACTACAGGTCCTCAGCACTGATGGAAAATATCAGGTGCAGAATATAAATTGAAGAATTGCTATTGTAAAAATGTTTTGTCATTATTGCAAGCATACGTGATTGGTGCACTGAAAAATACCAGAGAATCAATTCAGAGTCTAATGAGTGGAATAATGTTTTTAAATGCTTACAAGTCAGTGTACCACAAAACAATAGACTCCTGATGTTCATGATCCTTAATAGGTTTAGTTCGCTATGAGTTACTCAGAGATTGGTAGATAACTGAAGATTAATAGTTTCCAAAGCCAGAAGGGACCACTGTGACCATCTAATCTGACCCTGTATAACAGAGGCCATAAAGTTCCCCAAAATAATTCCCACACCACATCTTTTTAGAAATATAGCCAAACTTGATTTAAAATTTCAGTGATAGAGAATCTGTCACTAGCCTTGCTAAATTGGGACAAAGGTTAATTACCCCCACTGTCAAATTAATGCCATATCTCCAGTCTGAATTTGTCTAACTTCAACTTCCAGGCACTGGATCAAGTTATACCTTTCTCTGCTAGACAGAAGATATTGCGGCGCTGATAGCTAGTCGGCCCAGGTCACAAGCTTAAAGAAATGTTAATTGTACCCATTCACTTGGGTGTGGATATCAAAGAGCTATTAAATTAGTTGGTAGACATAAGTTCATTCACTGGTGTTGATAAGAAATCAAGAAAAATGTTGAGGATGTTGTTTTCATCTGTCTGCATCCTGCACTTAATTAAACTTAAGGTCAAAGATGAGTATACACTGCATGATACGAATGAATGTTATTTGTATTGTCCTCATGTATCTATCCGTGTTATAATGAATGAGCAGCATGTAAATCAGTGTAACTGGATTACTTGTGTATGCATGGGAAGTAGATTAACTTCAAAGAGCGGGTCGTTGTGTGTCCCGTAATGGGACGTCTATGGACACTTTGTGCTGGGAACACCTGCCAAACTGTTTTCAGCTTGTCTTCCTATAGAAAGATCTATAAATACTGGATCCTGGGGGCTATTCTTCATCTCTGGATTTCTTGGGTTCTGACCGGGAACCTTATGCAATTGGATAGAGTACCCCAAAACTATTTTGGGAAATCCTGAGGAACTTATGGAAAGCAAACAGACATTACATCTCCGCATCATTTGGATTACAACTCTGATTCACCTGTAATGTAGTTCATCTGCTTTAACCTCTTAAGAACTCTTTTTTCTTTGCTAATAAAAGTCTATATTTTAGTTGCTAAAGGATTGGCTACAGCATTGTCTTTGATGAGATCTATAGTATACCTTAACCTGGGAGTAAGTGACTGGCCCTTGGGAGCTGGAAGTAACTTAATGTGTGGTGAATTTGGTTTTAATAATCTTTCATCATGAAGTCCAGTTTACCTAGGTGGTAAAAAGGGGCTGGGATGTCTAAGGGGACTATCTGTGACTCCACAGTAAAACTAATATAGTGATACAGGAGTACACTGTTGGAGCATCTCCTGCTGGTCTCTTCTGGGAATTAGCTCATCCAGCCTCTGGAGCGCCCTCTGCAGGCTGGTGTCTCACTGCTGCTTGGCCCCCCGTGTTCCTCCCAGACCCCGGGTGACCCGTTCAGTGGGTGCTGCCCCTGGCAGCACTCCCACAGTTTGTCCAGGTCTCCCCAGTCAGGCAAACCCCTACCCACTACCCCACCTCACCTCAGTCATAGGCTACTGCCAGTCACCAACTTGCCCCCCGTGCCCTGGGGCAGATTGCAGTGTAATCCACTCAACATAGGTGTCATAAACAGATAAGAAAAGTTAATAGCACAGAAGTACTTTATATCTCTTTGACTGTAAAGGGTTAACAAGTTCAGTAAGCCTGGCTGTCACCTGACCAGAGGACCAATCAGGGGACAGGATACTTTCAATCTGAGGAGGAAGTGTCTGCGTGGTTTATTTTGGTTGTGTTCAACATTCTGGGGCTCAGAGGAAGACGTCAACAAGTTTTCCAATCTCCCTGATAAGTTCTTATAGAATCAAAATAGTGAAGTAAGATAGATAAGCGAGCAGGCTTTGCTTGTTTCTTTATCTGCAAATGTGCATTTTGCGAAGGAAAGAATGTTATTTGCTGAAGGATTCAAATTGCATTTTTGTCTGCAAGGATTAATTGTACTAGTTACTTAGGCTGGGAATAATTCCAGTGTCCATAGCTGAAAACCCTGTCCTTAATACATCTTAAATTAAAGATAAATTTTTCTGTTTTTCCTCTCTAATTAAAAGTTTCTTGTTTAGAAACCTGATTGTTTTTTTTATTCTGGTGAGACCAGGGGAGGGGTCTGATTCACCAGAATTGGGGGAAAAGAGGAAGGGAGAGAGAAAGGCTAATTCTCCTGATAGATTACTGTTCTCTCAGGGAGAGTCTGGAGAGGGAGAAGAGAAGGAGAGGGAAGTGGCATTTTCCTCTCTGTTTTGATTTCAAAGGAGTTTGAATCAGTGATTCTCAGGTGAACGACAGAGAGGGAAGTCTGGGGAGATGGCAACGAGTGGGGGGAAAGGGTTACTTTCCCTTGTTGTTATGAAGATCCAGAGGCTGGGTCTTGGGGCCCTGGCAAGTTTTGGAGGGACGGCAGACATGTGTACCAGGCACTGGTAATTCCGTTTGGTGCAGCACTACAGTTCCAGTGTTAATTAGCTTAGAGGAATTCATGCTGGTACCCCATCTTTGGGACGCTAAGGTTCAAAGTGGGGAATTGTACCATGACAATAGGCAAGGTTGGGTCTGGACTTGCTGCCTCTACCTATTGCTGGGCTGCCCCGTTGCAACCCCAGTACTTGTCTTAGACCCTCAGCTAGGCCCGCAGCCTGTGGGTTTTCCAGGCTGGAGCTCCCCAGCTCCTCTAGCCTTCCCCCAGCCCTGCTCAACTCCCAGTACCCTGCTCGGCTACCTAGCAGCCAGGGCCTTCTCTCCCTACAAGCAGAGAGAGACTGTTTGGGCTTCTGGCTCACAGCCTCTTATAGGGACCAGCTGGGCCTGATTGGGGCATGGCCCCACCTCTTACTTCCTTCCCCAATCAACCTAGGCTTTCCTTCACAGCCTCAGCTAGGATGACCAGATGTCTCGATAAAATCGGGACCATCCTGATATCTAGGTGTTGGTCCCACGTCCTGACCAATTTTTTTTTTTCTGCTCTGCTGGTGACACCTCCCCCACCCAATGTGTCCCGATATTTTCTTCATCTCATCTGGTCACCCTTGCCTCAGACCTCTCCCAGGGCTGGCTTTAACCCTTCCAGGGCTGGAGCGGGTGACCACCCCGCTACAAACTGGCTTGGTGAAATCTAATGAAGAGAATATAACACCAATGTAGGGTGTCTGCCCTATTTTCTGACAGTCTGTCCTGAGTTTGACATTCTTCGCTGCGAGCGACTCCAGGCAGCATGACAGATGCTATTATTAAATATTTGTTTCCCATGTAGGTACATACGGACTGTAAACAAGTCACTCAGTCACCTTCTTTGTTAAGCTAAATAGACTCAAGAAGCTCAGTCTGTCATTGAATCCTCTCCAAATTATCACCATCCTTCTTGAAGTGTGGGCACCAGAACTGGACACAGTATTCCAGCAGCAGTCACAGCAGTGCCAAATATAGAGGCGGAAAAAACCTCTACTCCTACTTGAGATTCCCCTGATAATGCATCCCAGGATAGTATTAGCTCTTTTGGCCATAGTCCCACTGGGAGTTCATGTTCAACTAATTATCCATCATGACTCCTAAATCTTTTTCAGAGTCACTGCTTCCTAGCATAGATTCCCCTCGCCCATCTTCTAAGTATGGCCTAAATACCTTTGTTCCTAAATGTATACATTTAGCCTTATTAAAATGCACATTGTTTGTTTGTTTATACCTAGCTTATCAAGCAATCCAGATCACTCTGTGTCAGTGACCTGTCCTCTTCATTATTTACCACTCCCCCAACTTTCAGGTCATCTGCACACTTTATCAATGGTGACTATTTGCTTCCATGTCCTTGATAAGCACATTAAATAGTATAGGCCAACGACTGATTTCTGAAGGACCTCACTGGAAATACAACCTCTCAGTGATGATTCCCATTTACAATTACACTGAGACCTATCAGTTAGCCAGTTTTCAAATCAAGTTAACTGTGCCATTTAAACATTGTATCATTCTAGTTTTTTCAAAATGTTGTGCAGCAACAGCTCAGATGCCTTAAAGAAGTCTAGGTATATTATAATCTCACACATACACCAAAAAACTCAATCTGACAGGATCTGTTTTCCATAATCCCATGTTGATTTGCATTAATCACATTCCCTTCCTTTAATTCTTTATTAATTGAGTCCAATACCAGCCAGTCCTTGCCTGGGATCAATGTCAGACTGACCAGACTATAGTTATCCAAGTCATTCTGTTTACCCTTCTTAAAAATTGATCTAGGACCTACCTGCTCCCTGCAAAATTACACCACACAGGTCGTCTGCCTGGGCATCACATATGAACTGGGTTCTTTCCCCTGTTGCTGGGTTCTGCTGCAGCATCTTCTTTCTCCCTGAAGGCTCACTAGTAATTGAATTCCAGTTGACTTTATGAGGATCAGAGACCAGATCCAAAATGTATTTAGGCTCTTAACTAACACTGATTTCAGTGGAAGTCAGGAGCTAAACAACTTTGTGGATCTGGACTCTGATCTTCCATTTATCATCTGATCCCTGACCTCACCACATCAGTTGGGAAGCAGCTTATTAGTGACAGCTAGTGACATGGTCACCTTATGAGAGTGAAGTATCCATTCTATAGACTGCATAGTTGCAAAATGCATCACTCTGGGATATTATTACACCCCTTCCCATCTTCCATGTAGGTCCCACAGATATGAGAAACTGCTAACTTTGCACAATGTGCACAGTTTTGGTAGTTACCAAACTAAGTGTTAATCTTTAATACTATTTTGTAAAGTTCATTGTGGGTTTTCGAAGTTCAGTCCTGTTTTACTTTTCACAAACCAAGTCAAGTAAGTACTTGGAATGCAATGTGGAGATTCGGGCACCAGTTGCCTCTCCTTTATTACTGCAGCTATATGAGAAGCTCAGATTAACCTATGAAGTGCCCACTCAGCCCCAGAAGGAGAAGCCCACAAGAAGTCAAATTGCATTGCTTGTGCCCTGCACCAGCATTAGCTTAGTGTTAGTGGCAAAAAGTTAAAATAATTGTTTTATGGTGATATTTGTACACCAAGAACATTCTAGATGGTTTATGGGCAGACACAAAATCCTGTATTCATAAAGTTTATATTCTCCATTACAGTATAATGGACTTGAAGAATTGTTATTTAAGGAAGACCTTTGTCTGCTGGATGTGGCTAATGCGTCATTCCACTTAAGGAAAATTTAGGATCTTTCTATACAGATTATTTAAGTCGCCACCTAAAGCTTTAATTTATATGACTGGTTATTTTAAATTCCATAAATGCACTATAGGTTCAATAAACAAATAGGACACAAAAAAAAGTGACAACCCCCCCACATCCAAATACTAAACAATCCCATTTCCACTAGCCATCTGCTCCCCAAGTGCCTGAGCACGAAAAAAAACAGCTTTGAAGTATACTTGAAAAGTTAGCGAAGCTGGGCACTGGCAGACTGAGACGCAGCATCTGTCCTAAAGCCAAGAGCCCCTCTTGCTGGTCCCCAGTCCTGCTCTTCTCTCCTTTGGCTATTAACATTTCATTGGCATCTTTGGAACCTTAGGTTGTACTCACTACTTTTAGTAGCATAATCGGTGTGGTCTTTTTACATACCTAGAACATTCTGTTGTAGTTCAGTGTGGGATTCATCCAGTCTCCTCACCCTCCCTAAAAATACCCCCACATAGTAATGCAAAATTTTGTCAATAAAAGCTCATAAACTGCAGAGTTTAGGAAAACTGGACAAACTTTCAGAAATAAAACAAAAAAAATTAAGTTAAATTTTTTTTTTTGAAAGGACGGGGGAAAGCTGCCCAGCTCTGGTATCTTTATACTATGCAGCTGTTTGAAATTTGAAGTTAAATCAGTCTGTCTCTGACCTGTGTTATGCAAGAGGTCGGACTTACAGCTGGTCAGAAACTTTCTGACCAAACACTGTCAATTAGAATTTTACTACTCATCTTTTCAGCAACAAGTAAATAACCATGGAGATTCAATATTTACCCAACTTCACCTGTGATTAGATGGAAAGTGATGTTTTGAAAGTTTTCAGTAGGAATTATTTGTTAACTTCCACTGTCATTTAATTTTCTTGTTCAATATGGTCCTTATCTAAAGTCCACTGAACTTAATATTTTCATTGATATTAGTGGCTATTAGATCAGGTCCTGTCATGGCAATTTTGCTGAAGTCTGCATACATCTAATCTCATCAATAGTATGTATTGCTTTTTTCTGGAGAAAAGGAGCATGGAAATAGATAAGCAAGCAAGTATTGCTTGACAATTACTATACGATAATGTCAGAAAGAATCGGATGATTTTTACAATAACCTCAAAATCATTATTACTTTCCCCAGTCAGATCTTTATCTCGCTGAGAGGACATGGACTATTGAAAACTGTGACTCACACTGCCCTTATCAGTGATTCATGCATCGGTATAAAAAGTTATAAAAAATGTAGAAAATGGCTTCTTCGGAACAAGAGTGCAAGAAATCAAAGCTTTAAGTATCAAATATTCTTATCTATGTTTCTTTTCTCTAAGTCTTTCGCTACGTTCTCGTTATTAGTGAAGTGGGAAGACAAAAGTGTTCCTAGAGCTTTGTAAGCTTGAGACACTAGCCCTTGTAACCATCAATAATTTCTGATAATACACATTCTGAAGACTCATGTAAAGGGTCAGTATAATAGTTTCACTGGACACTGGCACTGAGTAGGGACTTCTCTCCCCTGCCCTTTTAAATAAATCTTTAGGATAAATGGGTAAAGTAGCAAATGATATTGAGCTAGAGATAATGAGGTTAGTTCAATCAGGGAGGATGAGGCCCTGTTCTAGCAGTTGAGGTGTGAAAACCAAGGGAGAAGAAACTGGTTCTGTAGCTGGCAAACCATTCACAGTCTGTGTTTAATCCTGAGCTGATGGTGTCAAATTTGCAGATGAACTGAAGCTCAGCAGTTTCTCTTTGAAGTCTGGTCCTGAAGTTTTTTTGCTGCAGGATGATCACCATAAGGTCTGCTATAGTGTGGCCAGGGAGGTTGAAGTGTTCTCAAACTTCAGGACCAGACTTCAAAGAGAAACTGCTGAGCTTCAGTTCATCTGCAAATTTGACACCATCAGTTTAGGATTAAACAAAGACTGTGGATGGCTTGCCAACTACAGAACCAGTCTCTCCTCCCTTGTTTTTCACATCTCAACTGCTAGAACAGGGCCTCATCCTCCCTGATTGAACTAACCTCATTATCTCTAGCTTGCTTGCATATATATATACCTGCCCCTGGAAATTTCCACTACATGCATCTGACGAAGTGGGTATTCACCCACGAAAGCTCATGCTCCAAAACGTCTGTTAGTCTATAAGGTGCCACAGGATTCTTTGCTGCTTTTGCATTATCTTCAATCTACTAATTCTTTCTCTCAGAATAGCTAGCTTTTGCAATTATACTTTCATCACTTTTCTAAGATGCAAGTTTTTAGTAGAAAGTTTGTTTGGAAGGAGCAAGCTCCTGTAGCATAATACATCAACTGCTCTAGTCAAAATTAAAATGATACAGACAGTAATGAGATGTGTATGTGTGTGTAAGCAAATTTTGTAAGCAAGAAAAATGTAGTAAATAGTCTCATAAACCCTGGTCTTCAGGTACATTGAAGCTACAAGAGGAGAACTAGCGCAGGGGGAAAAGGTGTGTGCATGCATGTTTTGGGGAAAAAAACCCCAACAGATATTAAAGCCACCTCAGGATGAACTATTATATGTATACAAATTCGCTTGGCTCTGAAATCCAGGGAGCGTTATGAAATTATAGACAGTGGGTCAACAATAAACTAGTTAGCAGTAGCAACACAGTCTCCATTGCTATGGAAAGAGAAGCAGATAAAGTAATCTGCCAAAAGTTAAATACATACAAAATCAGCAGCCACTCCTAGTCCACTTAATGCCTATCTCATATTCTCTTGTGAGTTGTCATTCCACCTCCTGCACTTGCTGCTTACTTCTCTTCCCCATGATCCACTCCTCCCCTACCCAGTGCCGCCTTAGGCTTCCTCCTCACTGAGTACCTCTCCACTTCTTTCTCATCCAATAGGTCAAAAATACATCGTTGGGGTACTGAAGCCAAAACCACAGATTTTTGACAGGAAGGAAACGATCAGGGAGCCCCTAGAAAATGTTTCCAAGCTTCATCTGCATTTGACTACTTGTGATCAACACCAAATGCGCTACACTAAACTTGATAGCCTTGTATTCTAAGGAGAAAAAAGTTGGCATTTAAACCATCAAGCAGTTGGATAGCCAGTCTGACAAAACTTTAGCAATCATATTAATAGTAGCAGGAAAAAAATTGTTCAAGGGAGTTACAATATAAAGTATAATTAGATGTCATGCCTTCAGTACTGGACTTTTAGGCCAAGTTTGACTAAAGGAACAATTGCAAGAACCACAGATCTTGTAGTTAATACACTTTCATTATAGACATGAGAGTTTTAGTAATGTCTAAGACTATTGTGATAAAATTAATGAAAACTTTTTTCCTGATTGGTGAGAACCATATGGAGAGCACTTTACTTTTCTTTATCTTGCAGTAGTCACATAGACTTAGTTACTTTCTGTTTTTATATTCTGTTGATATATTTAAAATTTATTTCCACTTGCTTTCTGAATAAGATCTTAGAAACATGTAGGTACTGCAGCCTAGTTATTTGGCACTTATCTGAATTAGATTCAGGTGGGAAATTGCAAGGTGTATTTTTTTTTAATTGAGTACTATAATTGCAAACAGCTTAGTTCTAATAATGAAACACTGTTCTGAGTGAATATTTGGTTTGCACTTAAAATTGAAACTGGCAACTTCTAACTCCTTGCTAATGTTAAAACAATGAAAGTTTTCTAGAAGTTAGACATACTAATTTCTGGACAGCAAACACCTTAGCAGATTTTCTGTCCAGATTCCCATGTGAAGAATTTCTAATGTAGCATCCCTTTAAAACCACTGGATTATAACTTTGAGTACCTAGCATTGCTGGATTTTCATCTGGTGCACAAATTAGAGGGTGGAGCAGACTGTCGCCTAGTTAATAAAGAGTGTTTCTCTTGCTTCACTCAAGCAAGACAAAAACCTACGAAGACATTGACTACAGAAAGTGGAGCAAACTGCTGGAGCTCTGCTAATAGAGGAACATTCACGCCACACTACCGTGTGCGTGCATGCCTGTGCATTTGCGCTTTTATGTTTACTTCTACAAGACTTTACAACTTGCCAGCAGAGACACCGGGTTCTGAACTGTATCTTATAAATTACATCAGCCCACAAGTGAATAGAAACCCAGTGCTAGGACAGGCTCCTATGTTGTTCTGTGTGCCTGACTCACTTTTTACGCCTTTCACATCTATTCAGTAGTAGTAATAGTAAAGACAAATCACAGCAGTGTTGTACAGATGCCACCTCAAAGGAGTACTATCATTTTAAATACGATTTAACAGAAAAAAGGTCAAGATTACAAGGGACCCATTTTCTTAGTGGCCTAAAAGAGTGTGATAAGTCCCCCTTCCCCCAGAACACTGGAATTGTCTGAATGAGTCTCCATCAATAGCTGCTGGTTTTCTTTCCAGCTCTAGGAAGATTACCTTCCCATTTAAAGTCCATTTCTTTTATTTTCATAGCTAATGGCAAGTATACGAAGTATTATGCTCATGCAGTATTAACAAGATATACATATACTCAGTGTAGAGAGTGACTGATATGGGGGCTAAGTATACACAACCACCTACTGTGCAGCGTATAGTCAGAACTTAACTTAGCTTCCCAGTGACGGCCACATGGCTTACCCAAACCATAGTTTCCCTTTTGCTTCTAGAACAGTACTCTTATTTTTATTTAAGCCAGTCACTGTGGGCCCAGTCCTGATCCCATTGAAATATGTGAGCTGTGCCATTGATTGCAATGAGATCAGGATGTGACCCTATAACATCACATCTCCTATGGTTGACTAGGACATTTTAAAACACTCTAAAATGTCAAATAATCAACTATAAGATCCTGTGAAGACAAACACCACAAGTGGTACCTAGTGGTTGGGTGGCAATTTGTTTCATTTCTAGGCATTCCCTATTCTTACAACCACTCCACAGTGGTCTGTCCTTTCAGTAACTCAGTCCTCCAACCAGAGCACATTTTTGAGTCCACCCCTTTCAGGTTATATAAGAGTCCACTAACAGGGATGTCTTTGGGATTAAGCAAGGGACCCTCTTGGATCAAGGCCTTGTGGTCCAAACCCCTGTATCTTTAGGGTCTTTTCCCAAGACCCAACAGTTTCTCTGCCAAGGGATAGACTTCTACAGTTGTCCCTCTTCAAGGTTTGGTAGGAAAGCCCAAGCTCGCCCAATGGCAGTTAAGCCCTGCACCTTGTGGCTCTCTGGAGCTACCTCCCTGGATCACTTCCTACCAATCCCCTCTCTTCTCACAGGGTAAAGTAAAGAACTGAAACACAAATATAAAGCTTATGATCTTCAGAGAATCACAGGTCCCTTCTCTATAGGCTTCGTCAGGTAACTATAGCAGACCACTATGTTCTGAGCACCTTGGAAGGCATGTGTTCCTATAGCACTATAAAAACAACTTTACAATTGCTGGACCCATGTCTAAGAACCATGCTGACGAATCCATACTGCACGGTGCAGAACTGAGTCACACCTCTGCTTCTGGGAGTATATCCCAGGGCTCCTAGCATCCTCACCAGCCATTCTAGGCCTTGGGTCATGGAGTATTGTGGGAAAGCTTGTGTGCCAATTCCACAGTACTTGAGTGGAAGTTGTCTTAGACTGCCAACACCATCCAGCTGAGCTGTCTTTGAAACTTCCCATTCTCACCAACCAGACCCACCAACAAAGATCAAGCACCAGTGGAATAACTTGTCCAGCTTGTGTTTTCACACCTATTCCAGCAAACAGGCACAACATCCTTAAGAGACTGGTGGACACTGCTGTGGTGTTTTCTGACCTACTGAAGGCATCTCTTGGGGGGATACCAAGATGACAGATTACACCTGGCTAATCCTGCTTGTGGCTCTTCCCATAGCTACAGATTCCCCATATGTAGACTGCAGTTTCTGGAGCAGGGTCATGAGCACCGACTGGTAATCACATCATCATGTGGACATAATATGATCAACAGAGGGTCCACAACTTTTCAGGCATTACTGGATCTTTACAGTGCATCAGGACACATGCCTTAGAGAAGTTATGGCAGTCCAGAAGCAAACTGTGATAACCGTCTAGAAGATAGCTGTGATGTTGTGCAGTCTATATGGTTTTATAAAAATTTAATAAGTGAATACAATGTAACTGGAATATGCTTCATGCAAAAGGTCTCTTGTAAGGTATTATTACAAAGTTTATAATCTACTGAGAGTAATCATCCTATTTGTATAAATGTACCACTCTTGGATCTGAAACTAGAAATATGAAATATAACTCTGAGGGCCTATTGTAATTATTTAAAGTGTAGGCCATTAATGGTGGTTTGGAATCTTGATGACTGCCATTAACTAGGACCCTTGTCTGCAAATGGCTGTGTTTTACCTGTAAGTCTTCCTGTATACCTGTGTCTGCCAAGTGGGTAATGAAGTCTTGCAGTGACATGTGATCATGTCACCTGAACTGGAATCCATCTTTAACCTGGTGTCTTTCCATTGAGAAGGAGGGGTGGGAACTCAGAGAGGGACAAAAGGATTTCCACTTTATGCAAAAGATATATAAAGGGGTGGAAGAGAGCACAGAGAGAGAGGACCCATCATGAAGAATCCCCTAGTTACCATGTGAGCTGGAACAAGAGCAGGGGAAAGAATTGTGCTCAGGCCTGGAAGGTGTCCAGTCTGAGAAAAAACTTACTGAAACATCTCTGAGGGTGAAATTATCTGTATTGAGTTTGATTAGACATAGATTTGCACATTTTATTTTATTTTGCTTGGTGACTTACTTTTTTCTGTCTGTTACTACTTGGAACCATTGTGACAAAGTTCCTCATCTACCTTGGTGGGTCCTGCGCTTATTGGTGGATTTGCTCACCTCACAGATTCATCCTGTGGGTTGGGGAAAAGCCCAGAGACCTTCCCCTCTGGTAGAAGCCACAGTCCAGGTCAATTCCTCCTGTGTTTGATCAGGAGTTGGGAGGTTCAGAGGGAACCCGGGCCCTCCCTCTACTCTGAGTTCCAGCCCAGGGCCCTGTGGACTGCGGCTGTCTAGAGTGCCTCCTGGTAGCTGTGCAACAACTACAACTCCCTGGGCTACTTCCCCATGGCCTCCTCCCAACACCTTCTTTGTCCTCATCACCGGACTTTCCTCCTGATGTCTGATAATGCTTGTACTCCTCAATCCTCCAGCAGTATGCCTGCTCACTCTCAGCTTCTTGCACAACTCTTGCGCACACACACACACACTTCCACTCCCCTTGGCCTGACTGGAGTGAGCCCTTTTATAGCCTCAGAGGGGCCTTAATTAGAGTCAGGTGCTTAACTGCCTCACCTGACTCTTAGCAGGTTAATTGGAGTCAGGTGTTCTTATTAGCCTGGAGCAGCCCCTGCTCTGGTCACTCAGGGATCAGAAAACTCCTTATTCAGTGGCCAGTATATTTCCCTTCCACTATGCTGCTGTTCCCAACTGGCCTGGGTCTGTCACACCACTTAAATCCTACTTTCTGTATTTAATAAAATCTCTTTTTGCTTATTAATTAACTCAGAGTATGTATTAATACCTGGGACAGCAAACAACGGTGCATATCTCTCTATCAGTGTTACAGAGGGTGAACAATTTATGAGTTTACCCTGCGTAAACTTTATACAGGGTAAAACAAATTTATTTGGGTTTAAACCCTATTGGGAGTTGGGCATCTGAGTGTTAAAGACAAGAGTGCTGGAGTCCTGAGATAGCAGGGAAAACAGGAGCAGAGATAGTCTTGGCACATCAGTTGGCAGCTTCCAGGGGAGTTTCTGTGATCCTACCCATCACAGTAGCTACCCCTCAGAGTGCTATGGATGCATGGCTAACCAATTTGGTGTTAGCACATCAGCTCGGGGAAGGGGTGAGTGTGGAGGCAGAGGTTTGAGAGGCATTCAGGACTGTGATTTACCCTGACAGTGTGGGAATAAACATCCCTCAACTAATTGCTGGTGTTGAGAGAATGGGCTTTCCAAAGTGCACCGGGGGTCATCAGTGGGACTTGTGCCCATAGTTTGTCCTTTACCAGGAAACCATAAAAACATTAACTGCAAAGGATACAACTTCAGAGATTAACTAGAATCCAGTTGTGTTCCTCTGGCCAGCTAGTAGCACACTTGGTGTAGGGTTTCTACTCATTGGTGGCCACAGCTAATATAGGAGATTGTCAAATGCTTTTCCAGGTGAATGGTTAACATGGAAAGGAAGAGTTAAACACCAAGCAACTGTATGCAAATAAATAGGGTTGCTTCCATTCCCTGGACTCATGCGGGAAATTTGGGGGCAGAAGGGCCAAGAAACACAGGCCCAGGGATTGTGGGATAGCACTGGCAGACTTTTTATATATGAGTCTGGAGACGTGGTTTTAAGCTGTGTCCGCACTGAAAAAATGATGGGGGGTGGGAGATGTTGGACCTGGGGTCCTGATTCATGCTGACCAGACTCAGAAAGATTTGTATGTGGACCACAGGGCTTAGTTTGGGCCAGAATTACAATTTAGTTTAGACTTGCCCCTAGAGGTTCCATATACCTCTACCAGTTCCCTGAGCTTCCATATACTATCAACTATTTCCTGAGCTAGGCAGTCCCCTGAACTTTAGTTTTTAAACTATGATTAGTTTTGTATGTTACTTGTCAAATTTAACAATTAACCTGCACAACTTTGGTTTAAAATCAGGCAGCTGAGTTTTTACAAGCTTAGCAGGCAAGTTTACAGGACTGTTTAATTTTCTTTACGAGTTCTCATTAAAAGTGTCTATTCAGAAAGAATTGAAGTACTTCAGATTCATGGACCATGGGACAGATCCTCAATTATGGAAAGGTAACTTTGTTCCACTCTAGTGGTACAAGGCTTTCCTGAATCCAGTTACTCTGCCAAGAGAATGTGTCCTGCTTGGAAAAATCCTTAGCTGGCATGGAGACCATAGCAGTTCCTATTATCATGACCCTCTCTAGAGTGGAGAAAGCAAGGAAGCATTGCCAGGAGAATCCCTGTGCCCAAGGAATGCCTGGTTACCAAAAGCACAACAGTAATGCCTGGAGATTCTAAATAGTGCTGAAGGACCAGCCTCATTCAAAGCCAGGGTTAGTGGGTGAAGCATACTTTACAACACTCTTTCCACCTCCTGCCTCTCACTTGTGGTCACACTCTCTTTGGCTGCATCCGAGTATCTGTGCCCATGTTTGGTTACTATATTTATGAATTCTGTAAATATTTACACTAATCTGACAGAGAAGATACAGAAAAGCATTTCCAAAAGAGGAGCAAAGGGCCACATTCTGCTCCTTGATACCCCACTGTAAACCCAGAGCAGCTCTATGGCTACAGTCTAATGTTTTGCTAGTGTAAACAGAGGAGAATTTGACTTTATACCCTTCATTCTTCTGCAGTCATCTTCTTATCCGAAGCAAAGTTTGCTAAACCAATTTGCGGCAGCCTCATCAGCTAATTGCAGAGCCCTCAGACCATCTTTATCTCTGGTTGTAGAGCAAACAAAAGTGACGTGTGACATTGTCTGACTTTGGTCACAGCTGCATGTCATGGCTGGCTGCATATTGACCCTGGCCCATTCAAAATTGGTTCATCTGCCTTGCAAATTAAAGCTAGGTACCCACATGGTCAGGTCATTTATCAGAGACTGGTTTCTGACCTCAGCTGCAGACCTTTCTTGATGCCACCTCAACATTGCAGAGAAATCTGGGCTGGGCAAGTGGACCCACAATGGGCGCCCTGATGACAAGCGCACTCGTGGGTGGTCTAAGCTCCATGTAGAGCAGTGGGCCCGTGTTTGCATTTATCTTCTGAACCATTCGGGCTGCAGCAGCCTCATGATGGCTGCATGGAGGAGTGATGTTGCTTAGCACGGGGAGTCACAGCACTGGTATGAGTCAAATCATCCCAGGTCTGACACGCATGGAGGAGTGTAGTTGTGTGTCAACCAACTTGCCATGAGATGAATTGAGCCAGATTAGAGCACAGTATTCTGCTGCACAATAACAGAGGGCTAAACCGGAAGATTGGAGAATTTGAGCATTTGCTCCCCAAGAAATGATGGCCAATTTGCTTAGCAGGTTATTATGTATTCTCATCTTAGGCTCAGTTTTTCTCAGATGGTTAAGATATATGAAAGACCTATCTAGGGTTACTCTGAGGTAATCTGGGTCAGGTTCAAGTGATGACCATTGAGAAAGATATTGGGCTGCTCTAGCATAGTAAAGATGGAACACATTCAAAACTGTCTCGGTCACATTTAGTTGTAAATGCCACTGATTACAGTATTCAGCCATCTTAATCAAGTCAGCATTCAGGTGTCTTCAAGTTTGGGGAATAACAGTGTGTGGATACCTAAGCAAATGTCATCTGCACAGATGAACCTGCAGAACTGGATAAGCAGAAAGTCATTGGTGTACAGGCTGAAAAGGATTGGTGCCAGCACAGAGCCTTAGAGTAGACTGTTGGTTTGTTTTTTCCACATGCTAAGTCTGTCTTCCATGTGCACTTGAAAATGTGTGTTGCAAAGGAAAAGGTCAGTGATTTTGACTACCCATGTTGGGAGTTCTCGTAACAATTTGACTAAGAGTCCCATGTGCCAGACTGTGTCATATGCTGCTATTGTTGTGCACCCCATGAGTGCCCAATTCTCATACTAGAGAAACTGGTCATCCAGCCAGCAGACTGCACTGAAAGTCCTTTCTAATGCTGAATCTCGATCACTTGCCAGCCAACATTCCTGATGCATTTCTGGCCCCGCAACATTCAAATCATCAGGCTATCCCTGAGAATACTGCAGTTCAGTGTTAAGAGATTGTCGGCAGCCAAATGCAGCATTATCAGGAATTCTTCTGTAGTTACTTGAGTATTCTCTAACATACGCGTTCTAGGAGGTGTGACAATGACTACTTTTAAAGTTGTACAACTTCTTCCATTTCAGTCACTCATAGCTTTTCTGAAACATTCACTTTTAGAACTGTTTTTTTTCATGCATGTTCTTTCCCCAAACATAATAAAAGAGCAGTTTTTCTTCATCCATTCTGAAGTAAAGGAAAAGAAAAACAAACACTTTTATTAAAAAATCCTGCTTTTTTTTTTTTTTTTTTAAGATAAGTCAACAAAAGGGATAGCTCCAGTTTTTCCTCAAGCTCTCCTGGCTTCACTTTAGTTTCATGAATTTTTTTGCATTCAAAGAAACTGGAAACCCCAAGTAAATTTAAGAGCCATCAATCTATGATGCCAACCCTGATAACTAGTAAAGTTTAATCTGAACACACACAAACAACTCAGTGGGTCTTGCTCAGCCCTATTCTGTACCACAGACTGTCCCTAGTTTATAAGAGACACTGCTTTTTGGTTGACGGAGATGGTTTCTACTTCTGTTAGATACCTTCCAACCAAAATTTCCTATGCTACTTGCTATTATTTATATCATTCCTGGGTCCAAAATACTGCACATATTTTAACATTTGAAACTATTATTTCCCCCCACCCAAGATAAAATTACTTGAAATTGGAGTATGTTCTCCTACTTAACCTAAATCCCATAAGACAGTGTCAAAATAATTTTGTTATAGTGTTGGAGAGGAAAGGTACGGTTTTCTATAGTTAAGTATCCCCAAATTCATTTAAAACTAATAGTCTGTTCTTGAATTAGACTACTGTAATGACCTGTCTCCACCTAACCACCTAGGGACTAAGGCAATGTAAGGTCTCTCTATTTTAAAGCTTCATTTCACATAGTTTATTATGGCAACTTGAACTAAGTTATGTTACATGAATTTATAATTTTTAACAAAGTTAATGAAAGCCTCAGAAGGAGTACCCTAATTAAAGTAAAAGTATTTATGGTATTTGCCTCCTAGTGCATATTTAGCTTAAGCAAGACTGATTAAGTAGTGATGTTACATGCTTTCTCAGTATGTATCTTTACCATAGGCATGTGTTGAATGCGACTGATAGGTCAAATACACTAGTGAAGTTTTAATAAAAACAGATGCCTAAATGTTCTTAGAGCAGCTACATCTGCCCGTAGTTTCACATGTGGAACATCTTCTCATTGCTTAGCAGCACATCACTCCCCCAGTTCCAAGAAACCAGGGGCCTCTTAAAACAAAGTTGAAAAAAGAATGGTTTGCTAGTCCGCTGGCAATATATCTGCATTTTTAAGCTAGCCTGGATATAGAGAAGAGCTTAGTTTTTGCTATGTGACTGACCCCTCTTAGCCAAGTTCATAGCAGTGTGAGCTATCAAAAATGACAGACTGTTGGCAAGCACTTGCACGATTTTGGGTCAGAATGTCTTCCAAGCCCAGCTGGAATCAATTAAGCTAAATAATAGTTCTTGCAAGAACTAGTTCCTACCACACTCTTCAGAAATTGCTTAGTGTTCAGATGTAAATACTGTTAAGTTCATACATTGCTTTTCCCTCACCTATTCAGAAGAAACTGTGACAGAACTAAAACTCAGATTACCAAGGCAAGTTTATGGATAGCCAAAAAGTAAGATACAGGCGATACAGGTTGGTGAACTCTTGTCTTCTGAATCAGCACTGTAAAATCCACTGTTCTATACACTAATATTTTATACTCACTAATGCATGTATGCACCATTGTACGTGGAGGTGACATAACCCATATTTGGGTAATACATTTATATGACTAAAATCTTATCAAAACCTGGAATGCAAGACTAATACTTTGAGTAACTAAGAAAACATTTACAGTGCTCTAACTTGGGAAGACTGGCAGGCTCAAGGAACGGGTAATAGGATATTGAGACCTTCCCTGCTAGATCATTGGTTCGGTGGTGAGCTGGTAACGTAATATTATTATAATGATGCCTGTTCTTTGAGCATTATGAAAAATCAGTTTATAGTCTTATTTCTTAAATCGAAGAAAAAATATGTAATTCTCATATATTTTTTCTTGCTGATGTGGGGAAAAGCAGAAGATGTCCGTTTTATTATCAAACTATTTTGCACACCGCAGCTTAGGCACCTGCCACCCAAATGCCCTGTTGCAGCCCAGGGGTGCCTCTTCAATGCCTCCCTCTCAGTTTCCCCCTCTTCAGAGCTCTTTATGAACTCACTCAGTTCTCTATAGTTTAAACAGTCCCCTCTCTGAGTTCAATTTAATGAGTTCTCGGGTGCATAAAACCCCTATGACTCCCAAGCCCAGTTCAATCTCTCTCTTAATTAATCTCAAAGAATAGAAACTCAAACTCACATATTTTCCAGCCTACCTGTCCTTCACAGTCTCTTTCCAGCTTGGCAGGGGTCTCTCCCAGGCCTCCCTGCCAGGAGATCTTTCTCTCCCTCTCTGCTGCTTCTTCTTCAGCATACCCCATGTTTACTTAGAGCCCTGCAGAAGCTTTCTTGCTCCCTGCAGCATCTCCAAACATAACTCAATCTCCTGGCTTCCTCCTCTTACTGCACCTTCCTGCTTTCTTCATATGGAGATCAGCTGACTCAGCTCAGGTGTGGGCTCATCCTGAGATCAGGGCTGGCTTAGCCCCAGGCTCTCCAGTGCGCACACACACTTTTTCCTTATTAAAAATATCTTTTTTTTTCTTTTTTTTTATAGCCCAGTAGTCCAGTTCTTTGACTGGCATTCATGCTGAAGCTGTGCTACCAAACACACCGATTAGGAATATAGAGAAAATATGCAGGTTTGTTAAATCCTTGACAAGCACAAAATTTGTCCTTTCCATCTGAGGCAAAGGGGAGATAATTTTCTCCCTAACAAAAATAAGGCAAATCCAGCTTTTGGACAGAATGTGGGATACCTTTGGGTGACAGGTCTCCAAAGCCCAGAGTAACCCTAGCAAAGCCCTGGTTCTGCAAGGTACTTAAGCACATGAATACTCCCCAGTGGGACAGTTCAGATGCTTAAACTTAGGGATATGCTTAAATACCTTGCTGAATAGGAACCCAAAATGTGAATTGCCCAGCCCCGCTCTGGAATGTCATGGTATTCTGTAACTCTCCTTGAATAACAACTGACATTCTCTCCCAACTTCAGGGCCCCAGTATAGCCCAGCAAAACTTTTTGGAAATCATCATCAGTTTAAAAAAAAAATCTGCAGACTAAGTTATGTGCCATTTTACACCTTTGCAACCCAATGGAGGATTCACAGCACTGGTAGGCTTTCACAGGCGTAACTGAGGGCATAATTTCAGATCCTAAATTGAGTTGGCAGGATTGCAATTAGAAAAATAAACATCCTTTTATTTGTGAATGAATACTTTTCATCTAGAGTCATTGAGAAACAGACAAATATCAAAGAATCCCACAATGTCATCCTCCTACCCCACCCCAAACACTTTTCAGGGTAGAACTACACTTTAAAATTTTCGTAATAGTAGTGACAAGTCCTGCCATTTGTACTCCACCCTTCCTGCTCCAGTTCTGCTGATGTGATGCGTCTCCATGCACAGATCATACCTATCCTTTGCAGAAGGGGTCTCAGCTACCTCCAGGGCAACATCTCGGTTTCTCCCTATTCCCACAGTGGTCATTCCACAGGTTCCTGAAGGGGGAAGGAGCGAGCAGGCTGGGAGAAAAGTGCACATCATTCCCTCAGCATCTAGTAAGGCTAACAGTGAACTGATAACACAAGGCCCATATTACTTTTCCTCACAGACCCACCCGTGATAGGGATTTTCTTTATAGCAGGGGTTGGCAACCTTTGGCATGCCACTCACCAGGGTAAGTCCTCTGGCAGTCCGGGCCAGTTTGTTTACCTGCCATGTCTGCAGGTCCAGCCAATCGCAGCTCCCACTGGCAGCAGTTTGCTGATCCAGGCCAATGGGGGCTGTGGGAAGCAGCGTGGGCTGAGGGATGTGCTGGCCGCCTTTCCCGCAGCCCCCATTTTCCTGAGACCACAAACCGCAGCCAGTGGGAGCCACAATCGGCCAAACCTATGGATGTGGCAGGTAAACAAAGCAGCCCAGCCTGCCAGGGGGCTTATGTTGTCATGTGTGTGCATAGAGGGACTATTATGAGGCATGCCTGTAGTGCAGAACCATCCGCTGGCCAAGCAGGCACTGCAGCTGCTCTTTGCCTCAACATCTTTTCCTCACCAAGGTTCTCCATTTCTCCTCACATATTTCATCCCACTAGCTGAGTTCAGTCTCCTTCGGGGGAGTAACAAAAGGCCAGACAAACAAAAGGTTCTTCTACCATATTTGGGTCTTCTTCAGTGATGCCTTCCAGGCTCAGTTCCTAGCCCCTTCTGGGCTCCTTTGAAGTCTCTCTACTCTGGCATAGAGCACTGACTCCCAGGCTAGTTCCCCAGAGTCTTTCCAGGCCTTACTTCAGGACATTGCACAGGAACCCAGCTAGTTCCCTGTAGTTCTTTTACCAAACTGGGTTTTCTCTGCATTTTTTTTTAAATGAGGCCCAGGTATTTTCAGGCTGTCACTTGACCCCAGTTAGTCCAGCCCCCTTAAGCTGGGTGGTAGCTAATTATGGCACAGGCAGGGCTGATTGATCCAGGCTTGCTAGTCCCAGGCTTGCTGATCTTTAAAAGGGAAGTTTGCCCTGTTACAGGGACACAGATACAGTTCAAGTTAATGGCTTTAACCTCCTGCTCTTTTCCAAGGATCCATGCAGCTCCCAGGGATGGGGGAGAGGAGGTAGTTGTAGGTGGGCTCTGCAGCCTCTTCCATGAGTGTCAAAGCCAAGGGCCAGACAAAACACATTCTAACACTTTTGGCTTCTAGTTGCCATTGCACACCAAGCAGAGGTTTTCATTAGATTCAGTGATAGATAGGAAGCCAGGGAAAGAGGAGCATAAGGATAAAGAAAGTGAAAACTCAGCTTCAATATTTTAGATCCTCTAAGGATTATAGGGAAGTGATTAGGAAGGTCAAAAAATAGACATTGCAACAGCTGAGGCAGGAAGTGATTAAGCCAAGAATAAGGATTTCTGCAGACTCCATGTTAAAGAAAGGAAAAATTCTGGCAGTTTTCCTGACATGGCGATAAACAAACATATGGACAAATGTGATACGGGAGAAAATGTATACATTTACAGTTAGGGATAAGTCTGCTATTTCCAGGCATGTAAGCAATATAAGGGTCTGAACTGTGGATAATGAATTGCATATATGAGAGAAAAAGCATTTGTACACAGATTACTTTAGTCTTTGAAGCATTCCTTAACAAGAAGTTACAGCACGGCAAGGAACTGTCAAGAGTGAAAGGACTAGTTTGTGTTGTCGGTAATGTCAGTCTGAATCCATAGTTCCATTAAACGTCATAGAGCTACTCATGTAACTGAGAGCAGAAACTGATCAAAGAAGGGGGAAAAGGGGGAGGAGAAAGCAATCTAAGAGTTAATCAAGGCAGACGCAGAATTATTAAGTCATTCACACATGTCCATTGTCAGTCTTGGCTATTGCACTGGTAAAGAGAAAGGGGCCAAGGACAGACTCTGGCAAGGCATAATAAAGGTGGAGAGAGAGAAGAAGGGGAAGATGTAAAGTATCAACCATAAACAAAAAAGGAGCAGTTTGAGAGGTAATAGTCAAAACCATAAGAGTGCAGTAGGCAAAAATGTTTGATCTAGATGCTCAGTAATGATTTACAGTATTAAAAACCTCACTGAGACAAAGTGGGATGTGAAGAAAGTAGGAATTGTGATCAGATTTAGGGAGTAGGGCCCGGATCTAGAAAGGGGCTTAGGCATTGCAAGACTCAGCCTTGTGTTCGCTAACTTTAAGGGACCTAGAACCATCACAGGAACAACATTGCAATTCACAAAGCTTGATTTAGGCCTCAAGGGTCCTTGTAAAATGAATGGGGAGAGAAAGGTTTCTAGGTTTCTGTCTGTGATTAACATCACAATATACAAAGGGTTAGGCTAAGGATTGTGGGAAGATTAGAGAGGACACCTCAAACTCAATTGATCCACTTACATAAAAAGGCGTGTGTGCACCCATGTGTGTGCCCCTCCAGGGTAGGGCTCTTTACGATTCCAGAGCCTTCTTAGACCACATCTGTATGTTCCTTTCAGTTTTTGTAATGGGCTTGAACTACTTTATATTTGCCTGGCTAAAACAAGGAAAAGGCTAGAGAATCTGCATTCATCTTAAATCAAAGCTAAGCCTCTTCTTGACATGGCCCAAAGTCTGACTACATTAACAAGGGGCTCATTCAAGCCCCACCAGCTTAGTTTACCTAAACTTAGATGGTGTTGTCATCGTATCTATATAAATAGAAGAAAGATTTAACAGAGGCACAAATGAGATTATAACTCACTTCATTTGCGAGCTCATTCTAACTGAAGTAGCGGAAGTAATTAAAACCACTTACACTTAAATACAGAATGCTGCAGGCAAGGATATGTTTAGAAAGCAGATAAAATAAAATCCATTTTAAACAGGAAATGATAATCAAGGAAATCATGTTATAGATCCCTTAACATTTTATAAAGCAACATTAATTTGATATTTCCTTGGGGTGTTACATTAAAAAACTGCCTTAGTTTGCTGCTTAAATATTTTTTAAATTATTCATACAAAAACATCACCTCATTTGTCAGTCTAATGAAGAAAGGTAAAAAGCAAAGGACCCCCACAGTTTCCCAAATTAATCTATTTTTTAAAAAAACTTTCAGATAATTTGCATAAACACAGTGTTTAGAAAAAGGCTTTAGTCAGAACAATAATAAAATCATAAACCTGTCTGAGTAAAGACTGTGCTCTCTACTGCGGAATTTTCATTCAGCCCATACATCAATATGTCACTTTGCACCCAAAAGGAAATATGCATAGACAAAAATTATACACTATGGGCCATTGCAAGTTTTACATTTGCTGTGAATGAATCTATATATACATACACCAACAAACATACACGCTGACACACATACACTTTTGTTTGTATGCAAACAAATCACAGTCATGCATCAGCCATGGGTGGGTTTTAATAAATGAGTATTTTTGTATTGGATAAGAAGCCCCCTAAAAATGCAAGAGCATAACCCAAGTCACAGTAGCTGTCTTTTTTAAACAGCAGCTGCCTCAAAGAGATAGGGACCTTTACTGGATTGCTCCTACTCCCAAGCAGCTACTATGGTCACTGTTTTCCACACAGTCTAATATTTCATTCATTCAATGCCTTATGCTCCCTGAAAAGCTGCTGCCTCTCCCTGCAGCCATGGGTACTAGTATGAATGTAACATCTGGGGCTTATCTGTGCAATCTGCATGGAGCCCTGTTTAGAGGTGAGTCTGGTGTTGCACTCCCAATGCCCAAGATTTGCACTGGAAGAAATAGTGACTCAGTCTCTAATCCAGCATTTTGCTGTGCACTTTGGTATAGAACCCTGCTATCCTATAGACATACTATATTTAGAGAAAATGGCTATGCTTGCTGGAAGTGTGTGTACATAATAAATAAGCCAAAAAAGTACACAGGAGAAAAGCTTCTTTGCACCCAAGGTCTGATCCCCCTTTTATTTATGCTTTGTGTATGGGCACATCCTTATATCAGTTTTACATTGGTGCAGTTTCATTGACTTCAGTGGAAGTGCTTCTGATTAACACTAGTATGAGTGAGAGAAGAATCAGACCTAGTGAATGATAGAGTGAAATTCTGGCCCTACTGGAGTCAATGGAAAAACTCCCATTATGCTGTTACACTCCATTCTTACCAGTATAAAGTGACTATACAGGACTCCAGGCGATGGATAATCAATCCTAAAAACAGTCTGTCCAAGAACAGTTCAGCCTAGGGAAGGATATTATTGCCAATACCAGTGATATCTGGGGAATTTTTCTGTTGGCTACGTGGTATGGCACAGGATATTAATTTTTAAAAATGTGTTTTGATTGCATTTACAATATACTATAAGTAGTACATTTATAGCTAGCAAAGGCTAGGACCATAATAAGCAATTTCTACAAGAGTAGGAATTTTATCATTTTGGTCTACTATAGAAAATACAAGTCTGCAACCACTAGGGTCAGAAAGATTTTCCCCCCACCAATATATTCTAGGGTTTTTTTAATCTCCCTCCTCTGAAGCATCGGGGATGGCCACAGCCAGAATAGGGAAGGCTGGGGCTCTGAGGTGGCACTGAGCTTTCTCTCTCTCTCTCTATCTCTCTCTGGTGCTTGGCTGGCTGGCTGATTCTTGCTCACATGCTCAGGGTCTAACTGATCACCATATGGGGGGCAGGATGGAATTTTCCCCCAGCTCAGATTGGCAATGACCTTGGGACTTTTTCATCTTCCTCTGCAGCATGTGGGTGTGGGTCACTTGCCAACATTATCTGAGTATGTCTAATTTAATCTTTTCCCTGCCATTGTGCGGGGCATCAAGCATTGGTGTCACTTGGTCTCTCCTATTCTCTGCCTGTGACACATAGTAGTCTAGTCTCCTGTGGACTGTAATATTTGATCTTATTTAGGTTTTTGGGTTTAGTGCATGGGTGCTGGTGGTGGCCTGTGATATTCAGGAGGTCAAACTAGATGATCTGGTGGTCCCTTCTGCCCTTTAAATCTATGACAGTAGATAGCTGTACAAAAATTTACAACAGCTTAAAACTGAAAAAATCCACAATCAGGTTTGAGGTGGGGTCTCAATCTGGAAATGGATTAATCTATACATCAAAGTAAGACAAACATACCGTACACGTATCTTTCTTTTCCTGTTTAATATAGCAATATGTTATGAATCTATATATTATATCATGGCCTAGATCTTATCTACACATGACACAGTATATATATTGCATTTCATGCTGGAGTATCCTATAGTAAGTTACAAACTTCATGTCACTCCCCACCGAAAGCAGTCACCAGGAACATATTAATACTTTGAGCCAACATCACTACACTACTGAATTCAGCTTTACATTATGCACTTATTATTCCTCCCTTGCAAAAAATATTAATAAAAATATTTTGCAGGGAAGAATATATACACCCATTGTCGTTCTTCTAAACCAATTCCTACCTTCTACACTTTTAAACACAGTCTCACACACACAATGTAAGTGTAGCTGGCAAATTTCCTGAAATGATCAAAATCTTTACAATCATGACACACTTAGAGTATATCTTAATGGCTCAATTCAATTCTCATGGAATGGCAAAACTTCTTTTGACTCAAGTGGGTATAGAATCAGGCCCTTCATGAGAGAGCCCCACTATATCACATTTTCATTAAAGATGCACAGGATTTAAGACAGCACTTGCCACAGGAATAGGTCACTACACAGAATGCTCTCTTAAAATTTTCAATCACTGGCCCATGTATTGTGTGTTAAATGTGTCTAGCAGGATAGCATTTTTATGTAACGTGTTTCTAAATCGCCTGTTCCCTGATGGATTGGCCCCAACTTTACAAACTACTTCTGCTTCCCCCAAACAAATTTTGTTCTGTCACAAAACAAATCTTCTTGACTGAATGACCACAGGTCTGAAATTCACAGTTTGCAAACATCTGTACAACAAAGTTTTATTCTTGTGAATAATCATGAGTACCAAATTAATTAATTAAATGCCAAGAACAGTCTCTACTTTAGAGACTGAACAGGTTTTTACACTGTTCAAGCATCTCTAATTACAACAGTGAAAATCATAGGCTAAGTGATAAGCAACGACAATAACTTATTTCATTTATTAGATTATACATTTTTAAATTTGGAAGATAGAGCCAGAAAAAAAGCCATCATTGGGCGACATACGAGAGGTAATAAATCGTTTTAACCAACATTAAAAATGGTTTCTTAATGCAAGATAAACAAGGAACAGTTTAATAATGATCATAAAACAACCTAGGCGCAGTTAATTTGAGTACCCTGGAAAATAACTTATAAACTACTCATTTCTTAATGGCTAACGATGGTGTTGCATATCAGACTATAAAATATAGTATAACATTTTTATGACATATCTAATTTGCTCATGCCCAAATAATAAACTTATTAAAAGGAAAAAATAAAATGGAGAATGTTTGAATGAAATATTGTAACATACATTTGGCAAATTCAGAGACAAAAGTAACAGTTATACATTAAATACAAGAAAATGTTCAGTGTTGAAAGCAATATGTAGTGTAAATTATTGTTGAAAAATCTATTATCTGATATATATGTATTGTATGTTCAAATATTATGCTGACATATCACAGTGATGTATGCATTAAAAATAGCTAGACAGAAATATTCTAAGGGCACGATCCAGTTCCTGTTGGAGCCAAGGGTAAGATTCCCATTGACCTGACTAGGAGTTGGGTGAGGCCCTTAGGCCTCCAATACAAAAAGTTAGTAAGTGTCTAACTTTATCTCTGTGAGTAGTCCCAATGGCTTCAGTGGAGCTACTCATGTACATAAAGTTAAGCTCATGCTTTCTGAACAGATGCCTACGTGAATAACTCAAATAATTATCAATCACCTTTGTGAAAAGTCCTCAAAGCCATTACTTCTCCCTGACGACAAATGACAAAAAAAAAAAAAGGACTTTTAGACTTTTTTTTAGATGATTTTACAGTTAGATGATTATGTTTGAAGACTTTTCCAAAAAATGTAACACATTTCAGTTTTCAAACTCACATCGCTCTAACATGCTATGTCCGATTAACCTCAAATTTGCTTTAAAAATAAAAATATAAGAGAAAAAATTTGAAGCAGAAAGGTGATTTTTATTATTTCTCAGATTTTTATTTTGTTGAGGAAAGAGAAATTTATAACTGAAAATGGGTTGCATTTATAGACCCCCAATCCTGCAAATCCTTATGGATGCAAGTAACTTTATGTCCAAAAGCAGTCAGTTTCAAGCTCAGGACATATGGGACTAATGACTTACATAAAGTTACTCATGCATGTAGCTCATAGGTCACCTGTGCAGGAGACACAGTCTTCCCGGGGCTAAGTGGACTAGAATTAAGAATCACCAGAAACCTCACTACTTTCCGTTCCAAGTGAAAGACATGCACTTCTTCAACCTTGCTTTTGCTAATGTAGAAACACAGCCCTCTCCACATACAAGTGATAATTAAATCAAACAAAACACCACACTGCACACATGACAGATGTTAGCCATGTCATTTAATGTACTCCTGGAAGACACTCAGGTACTATGGTGATGAGGGTGACATAAGAACCAGAATAGAACAGAATGTGCGTAAGTGTTGGCAGGATAGGGCTTTTGACTAGGGAATCATTACTTGGCTGCATAACTTCTCAATACATTCAATGAGGACTTTTGTAAAACAATATACAAAGGGAGTCATTAGACACACTAATGACTTCCATACATGGAGTATGTAGTGAGACAACATGTAACTACAACTGGTGATGACAACACTTTGAAAATACCTAAAAAACCCAAAAAGGACAGGAATAAAAACAGATTTCACCGCACTTCTTTACATTTATTGGTATTTTATCCCAAAATTATGTCCCATTGACTATTAAGGCCCCAATCCTGCAAGTGACCATACACATGATTAAATTTATGCACATGAATATTCCAAATGAGCTCAATTATTCACATGTGCAAGAGTTTGCATGAAGAGTTTGCAAGGAATGCTTTATTAACAGTATAATTGGTCACACGCTATTTGCACAAGCTGCAAGCCAAATTTTTAAGAACTTATTCCATGATTGTCAAATCCAATGAAAACAGGGCTGGTTTTTTTTCCAGATGTGCACAGTTGAGAATCCAGTTTGCAAACTGTAGTGGCAAAATGACTTGAGCACATGTTTTTAAAAAACATATATGTCTCTTTTTCCCATTGAAGAATGTGTGCATATATATATAATGTGTATGTGTAAATATGTAAGAAAAATCTGGAATAGGTAGACTCTACACAGCTTTCCAGCAGGACTCAAGACTGTTAAATTGATAGTCTAAACTAAAAGATAATCCAGAATTAATTAATGTTATATCTATAGTAATTAATGGTTATACCTCATTTATGTGAGACATACACAGATCCCTATATGGTATAAAGCAGTGAAATATACTAGCTGAGGATCTTGCTCATTATTTATATTGTAAATTGTATCTCAAAGCTACTATTTTACCAGTTACAATTACCTAATTTTATGAAAGGTTTTCATTTGTTTCACGTTAGCAGCCTATTGTATTTCTTTATTAATATGATACAATAATATTATTGCATTGAAGGCATCCCAGAGTCCCTGTACTTTTCCAGAACCGCAAACCTGGCTATCAAAACATAGCCACAAGTGCTCCTTGGTGGGCAATAAAACATTCCCAATGTCAGCATCTGATCCAAAGTTTTTATAAACAATTACAAGATCAAATATTTACAAGGAACAAGATATTTTCAAGGACTGAAATGACTGGACATGGCTATTTCAGTTTCTCCTTCTATCTTTGAGAATCTAGCAGAGAACTACATGAGGAAATACAGAGATCTCTAATATATGAGTAAAATTAAGTTACAGGATAGTGGATTTTTTAAGCAATTTGAGGCAAACAAACCCTACTAAAGCCTTCTAGAGTAATGAACAATTCTCTTTACTCAATAATTAACATGGCAAAATAAAATAAAGATAAAATAATGTGTTTCTTCATGAAGGTTTGTAATATATTATTTTAATTGAAATGTGAATCTGTGTGTGTTTTCTCTTGGTATTATTTATGTTTTTAGAAAATCTTGAAATGTACAATATTTACTTGCCTTCTTCAGACAGTAAACTCACTGAGCTAAGTAGGGGGAGCAGGTTTTTGAATCTGTAGTAAGGTTTATTTCTCTGTATTCACTGTTTATTTCTTTATATGAATAAAGTTATGAAGTTTTATCTGGGTATGACTATACCACTCCAGATACACCAGTAGAATACCATCAAGTCAAGTTAAAGGTCTTGGTCCTTGTCTTCAATGTGCTTAATGGGCAGTGCCCAGCTTTACAAAAGATTGCCTATAGCTCTGGAATGAATAACTCAATAACTCAGCTTGTCATAAACAGATAGCTAAGGGTTAATGTCTCTTTCACCTGGAAAGGGTTAACAAACAACACCTGACCAGAGGACCAATCAGGAGACAAGATACTTTCAACTCTGGGTGGAGGGAAGTTTGGGTGTGGGTCCTTTGTTCTGGTCTGTATGCTCTACCTAGCTCTGGGTCCCACACGTCTCTACAGACTCTCTAATCTTCTGTTTCAAATTGTTAGTAACAAAGGTAAAGACAGTATAAGTCTTTTATTTGGTTTTCTTTATGTGGCAAATGTGTAGTTTGGCTGAAAATATTTTAAATGTTTTTTTCTGGATAGAGGCTTTATTCCATTGTTATATAGCTAATAGGACCCTGTACATATTTCATCTTGATTACAGAGACATTTTATGTTTCTTTCTTTTATTAAAAGTTTTGCTTTTAAGACTGTTTGATTTTTTTTCCTAGTTGATGGCTCAGGGATTGGTCTGTGTATCATAGGGAATTTGGGTAGGGGGAGAAGGGGAAACAGGAGAAACCAAGAGGAGAGATAAATTCCTTTTGTTTTAGATCCTGAGCTGATCTGTTTGCCTCTGGTGAGGAGAGGAGGAGGGGTGAGGGGAATTCCTCTTGTGTTGATCAAGGGGTTTAAATTGCAGTATCTTCGCAGGGTAACTAGGAGGAAATGTTATTCCCCTTTGTTGTGAGACTCAAGGAATCTGAGTCTTGGGGTCCGCAGGAGGAAGGTTTCTTTGGGGGACAGAGGTACCAGACCTTGGAATTTCTGGTTGTGCAGCAACTACAGGATCTAGCTGGTAATTAAGCTAGAAGGCTTCATGCTAGTATCTCATTTCTCTGGACGCTAAGGTCAGATTTGGGAAAGAATACTATGACACAGCTCCTCAGGTGCAATTAAATTTTCTACCATAAGGGTAAAACCAGGAGACAGAACTTTCTCAGGGGCCAATCCAAAACTGTGATATGAAGTCCCACAGAAATGTAAGGCCATTACAAATGTCACCATTTTCTATTCCAAATGCAAGGTATGCTTTCTTGATGTTGCCTTCTCTAATATAAATGCACAATAGCATGTACATAAATAAATAAAACAAAACACACACACACCACTGCTAAACAAAACACTACATTGCACACAATTTTCTTTCTGGGGAGAAGATGAGAGAACAAACCAAATGGGACAGATGTTAATAATGTTGCTTAATGCACTCCTGGAAGCCACTGATATATTGCAATAATGAAGATGATAGCAGAACCTTTACAGAATAAAACAGAACTCAAATGACATACGCATTGCAATCACAATTAAGTATGCAACAGTAAGCCACCAGTCTGGAGTAGTGTTAACTAGTTAATCTTTGAAGAGTGCTTGAAACACACAGATGCATTATGTAAAATATTCTTAGAGACTGAATAGCCTTTTCAGCAGTTGTCTCTTCAGTAGCTAGGAAACAGTCTCCAAAACCCATGGGTGAAGGCTAATTTTTGACATTTGCAAAGAAAACGGTTTGGGTTTTCCTTTTTACACTTGCAGACTGCTGGTGACTCTACTTTAAGCCCAGGAAGCAGGAGTATTGATGCTCAGGCTTGATTTGTTGCCTGCTATGACACATACACAGCTTTAGTTACTTTAACATCAAGAAATGTGAGATTGTGGTGCAGTTACTTTAAAATTAAATATCAGAGCTTGTGAGGCATAAATGTTTCCTACCATTTGTCTATTTAATAAACTGAAGATTTCAGCAGAGATATTTTAGCACCATACACTGTGCTCTGTGTATGGGGAGACTTTGGCAAACCAGTAAAGTGCCTAAAACCACTATGACTTATTGTTAAAAAGCAACCTAGTCAGCAAGCTGTAAACTGATCATTCAGCAAACTCAGCTTGACCAAGGCAGGAAAGGAGGGGGTTTTGGGTGCCACGGAAAGGGCAGCTTGACCCCTCTTCCGTCCTGATAAGACTGATGTTGAAGTTGTTGATACATGCATTTTAAAAAGAGCAGGAATGTTTATTGGGGTCTCAGAGCTGCAGACTCTGGAAAACCGACACCTGGTTAATCAATAGTCAGAAGGAACCTCTTGCTTGAAACTGCTTACTTAACAAGGTTTCTTTAAGGGATATGTCATTCTACTACTAATATATAAATAAGGGAGAAAAGCTTGAGATAGTTGGACTCGTTTGGGGACTCTTTTGGACTCTCCCTCTGGTTACATCTTGCAGTCCCCACCGGCAGACGGAAGATTTGACCATTGGAAGCCTGCCACTGTGTCACTCAAAAGCCACACTCAGCTTTGGTAATTATCTAGAGTTGGGGGTGTTTTACTAACTTGTTGTGGATGTGTGTAAGTGCTTGAGACTAGTAAAGTTTAGCTTTAAGTGAAAGCACTCTTGTGTTGTCCTGTTTGTGCCAACCATCTATCAGTCAGACGGCCACGTCTCCCCTGATTTATTTCCTGACACCTCCTCGCACAGAGTAAAGTTACCAAGAGCTTTGGGTTGAAAGAACCCCGGGTAATACTCTACAGATGTGGATATTTCATAAATAGCCAAGTTTACATACAGCTCACGTCAGAAACTTGTTTTGCAGGCTCCTTTGCAGGCAGACAACGAAGCTTAGTTATATATAAGCAAAGCTAGTGAAAGATAATCTTTTGGACATCTATTTTCTACACTTCAGGCCTCAGGCCAAGATTTAAAAGCAAACAAATAAATGGTTGCTTACCTTATGTGTAACTGTGGTTGTTTGAGATGTGGGTGTGCACGTGTATTTCACCTAAGTGTTTGCACCTAGTGTACCAGGAATCTGAGACTTTTCCCCCACCACAGCAGTACCCATTAGGGCAGCTGGTATGCTCTGTTCCTCCTTGTGGCCCTTTTTGAGCCCATGTAAAGATCGCACTGCCCTGACCCCTCTCAGTTCCTTCCCACTGGAGAGACAGCCTAGACCTCCAGTGAAGAAGGGATGGAGGCAGGGGTGTGGAATACACGGCTGCAGCCATAGTTACATATCAAGTATGTAACCGTTTTTTATTCCTTGAGTAGTTTCAGACATGTATTCCACTCAGGTCACTCATGAGCAGTACCATCTGAGGTGGTCCAGAGTCTTGTTAAACAATGACTGTAATACTGTGTGATGCTTCCTGGGGGTACCCAGGGTTGTAAGGCCCCTCACTATCACGTGCCCTTACAGTGAAGAAGTCTTGTCTGTTCCCCAACACTACCAGCCTCTGGCAACACAAGCCCTGCCTTTCAGGCCTCCTGAGATCCCACTCTTTCTATCTACAGGTTTACAATAGGCACATTCCAACCCAGAGCCTCCCTGTGGAGTGTCACTCCACTGGACACTCAGAATTCACAGATCCACTATTCCCAAAGGACCAGTAAACACCAGCTTACATCTCAGGATCACCACTCCATTCAACACACAACACTTAGATATGTTTATAGTAAAAACAAGAGGTTTATTTAGCAAAAAACAGAGATTCAAGAAGAAGCACATAGAATTAATGGAAACAGATGGTTACATATAAAATAAAATTACAACACACTTTCTAGAGCACCTTAACAAGACATTCCCCTGTCTCTCAAAGGTAAACTCATCCAAAGTTTGTCTCCCAGTGTAAAACAGCCAGAATGGCTGTGATATTCCATTCATAAGCTATCCTAGCTGGCAGCTTGTTCCCTCGGTGAAGGATCCAGGGTCTCTCTGTTTCTACAATTATTGTCCAAAAATCCATTGTCTTCACATGCATTTGGTAAATACGTGGGGATACTCCTCAATCCTCCAGCAGTACACCCTCTCCCTCTCAGCTCCTTGCACCTCTTGCTCCCAAAAAAAAACAAAAAAAACAAAATCAAAAACACCCCACCACCTTAGAATTTCCTGTGATTGAGTAATAAATACCACAGGAGTCAATGGTATGATACTGAGAATTTCCCACCTTGAAGCAGGAGAGACACAGGTTCATTCCCTAGCTCCACCCTGGATACTTGGGTCTTGATGTCACTGAATCCTTGTTCTATGAAGAGTACAAATCTCCCTTTGATTGATAGCTGCAATCCATTGTATGGGTCCTTTTACTAGGCACAACTGAAGAAGATGAATGACCGTTCTTGGTGGAAATTCAGAGTTTTAGGGTCTGTGTGGAGCTGCCATAGAGGTGGAGGGTGCCTGATGCTGACTGAACAATCCAGTGAAGGCACTGATGCAGAGGCAGGCCTCATAGCCAGCTCCATCAGGTGCTATTTCAGATGAAGGTTTCTCTCTTTCAAGGAATGACAGACTTTGTGCCTTTCCACAATGTGCCTGTAGCAGGGTTGTCTGTTGGATCAGAGGCTTAGAGGTCAGTGCTTGCTGCTCTAGTTTCTCTTTCAGTTCAATGTGTCAGGGACCCCCTGAGCAAGGTTCAGCTGTGTCAGCTTTCTTATTGGTAACCCTCTAGTTGTGCCCATCCCACTTCTAGGCATAGGGGAATCTGCTCTAACAGGTCCCAGACTAGGGCCCGGAAAGTGTGCCAGCACAGGCTGGCTTACGCTTGGCCCAACTCCTGTTCAGCTTCCCCTGGGCCACTTCTTGCCCCACCTGATATCTCAGTTTGGGGCATGATTAAAGTCCTTTGCTCCAAAGCCCCAGAGTCTCAGGGCTAATGCAGGTGATCCTCTGGCATCTCACACATAGTTGTACCTACCTCTAGGTTGAAATTTCAAAGGAGGTGGGGGAAAGCCTCACAGCCAGACCTCCTCAGCAAGAGCTTCTTCTCTTCCTGTCTCAAGTGCTTTTCCAGGAAATGGTTTCTCTTCTCCCCCTGCCTGGGGTCCTGGAGCTCTTTTTATCAGATTTAAATGTTTATTAGAAAATATTAAAGAAAGGTGATACAAAGAGTTTGATGTGTCAGTCGTTGGTCATCGGGGGGAACATACAGAGCATGGGGGGACGCTGGCAACTGGTTACGGTTCAGCATATAGTACACACAGCCTGTAATGTCCCCAATGCGGGGTGTACGGTGGTTGGGGTCAAGATATAGTAGGGGGGCAGTGAGGGTACATCGCTCATAGAGTGGGCTACACACAGTCATGGGTATGAGTAAGCGGGCCGGGTAATGGGGACAGGGTGACCCTCACGTGGTGGGATCCAGATTGGTAAGTTCAGGACTCAGGGGATATGGTTTGGTAGGGGGGTTGTAAGGGTTTCCCCCTCCCCCCCGTGGGTGCGTGGAGCCACATCGGCTCACTCCTGGTATTGGCGGTGGCCGGTGATGTGTTCGATGTAAATGTCTCTAGACCACCGGATAGTGTCCGAGACCATCAGGCGTCTCATGAGTCGCGCATAGCGACGGCCCACCCCACAGGCCCTGAGCACACGTTCGTTCCAGGGGTCCCAGGCGCCCAGCGCCCCGACGATCAGAGCGTCGGTGTAGACCTCGTAGCCCTTCGCCCGCAGGGTGTCAGTCAAGGGGGCGTATTTCTCGAGTTTGCGGGCTCGGGCTTCGCGGAACGCCGGGGTCCTGTTCTCGAACGGGATGGTCACGTCGACGAGGCCTACTCCTTTCCCTAGCAGCATACTCAGCAGTGCCTGAGGGGCGGAGTCTTCCTGATCCAGTACTGCTGCAGTCTTTGTGAGTAACCAATGTCCCTAGGGCTCATGACTAGGAATAGAGACCCCGCATGATAGGCAATGCTTAAAACTGAGAGAATACCACATAACCTACTAAAACTAACAAAACTAACCCTATGCTACACTACAGGTAATAACTGCTAATGAGTTACAGTACAAAGTCTCAGCAAGTGGCTGTGACCCAGGAAAGAAACTGCGAGAAGAGAACCTCATGGGGAGCTCCAAGTTAGGCTGCTGACAGTAAGAAGGAACTGAAGAGGGGCATGGTGGCTCTACTCTTATATAGCCTGGGAGAGACCATAAGGAGGCACGAGGCATGTATAGCTCCCCAATGGCTACTGCTAACGTATCCAAAAAAGTTTCCAACTCAGTGCATTAAGCACAAACAAACCTGAGTGGAGTACACATCTGCACCTACTGAAAGAAGAAAAGGGCTTTAAATCAGGCATCTAGTTTTTTATTTAGGCACCTACATAGAGTGGGCAGATTTTCAAAGATTCTAACTTTCTAAGCCCCTTCAAATTCCATTAAGATCTCCTGGGTACTGAGTGCTTCTGAAAGTCAAGCCACTCTATTTAGGTGCCTAAATATAGATTTGAGAGCCTAATTTTAAGTATTTTTTTCTTAAAACCTTGGCCTCAGAGCATTGTAGATGTGATGCTCTCAGCCATCAGAGGAGAATACCCTAGGAAAAAACAAACAAACAAACAAGGTAATCTTCCTAGTTCTTAAGAGAAATGAAAAACAGATTACACCTGTTGCTTGATTCTTTAAGTAGTTACCGATTACATTATTAATTTCCAGTTAATTCAAAATTAATTACTAATTCAAAGCAGGGACTGTAGGGTTCTAATCCCCATATCAGGCACAACAGAATTCAGGTTATTAAGTTCAATGTCTGGTTGGGAACCCTGATGTGCATAATGACAACACTCACACTGATGGCAAAGCAAAGCTTTAAACAATTTTATTAGCACAATTAGTGAATACACAATTGTTCCAAACAGCATGAAAAAGTAGTAGCAATGTAGGATCAAGCTAATGCACATTCCTTATGCACAGCTTCTCGTGGAGATCTAGTGGTGGGAGGCAGGTAGTCATCCATGAAGGTATTACCCTGTTCCTGGCATGCCAATCAAATCCGATGGTCTAGATCTCCCACTTACATGGGGTTTGGCCTGTTAAAGGGCCTAGGGGCTACCATGAATATTCATACAAATGCCTAGCCTCCTTTGACCATATCTATCTTCCTCATCCTGATAATGTTGGGGTTTCCTTATTCTATAGATCAGTGATGGACAGCTTGCGGGCTGCACATGGCCTGACAGGGTAGCCAATACTTCCCGCAGCTCCCATTGGCTGGGAACAGCGAACCTCAGCCACTGGGATCTGTGGACAGCCATGCCTGAGGATGGTCGATGTAAACAAACTATCTTAAGGCCCACCAGAGGATTACTCTGATGGGCTGCATGCAGCCCGCGGGTCACAGGTTGCCCACCACTGCTATAGATCAATATATTAACAATACTAGTTTGTGGGTTTGCATATGCCAATGTTCCTATCCTAAAATATCCAAATTTAGTATCATTTCAATTTTCCTGCAGGTACCCACTATCATTTTTTACACTACCACCCACTCCTTCCATAACCACAATGTTCCCAGTTCCCCAAACTCAGAGTCACTGTTGGGCCATTTACCTATGCTAAGGCTAATAAGACTCAAAGCCTTATGCTAACTGCTTAAACTAATGCCTTACAAGGTATAGGCCTGTAGGTTTCTTCTATTACTGCTAAATAAAATGTTTTTAAGCTAGCTCTATGGCTATACACCTACCTAGAGACCTTCTATGGATAATACCATGTAGATGTTAAATAAGTATATGCAGCACTTCTGTACTGTTGCAATAGGCATTCTGTAAATACCTGATATACAGATGATCGATGACAATCATTCTTCCATATTATTGTCCAAGACCAGGCCTATACATAGGAAACAGGGTCCAGTGGGATATACCCAGAGAGTAAAAGGTGCTATAAGAATGGCCACATTGGGTCAAACCAATAGTTCATCAATCCCAGTATCCCAACTTCAGACAGTGGCTGGTGCCAGATACTCCAGAGACAATTATTGAGTGATGCATCCCTTGTCATTCCAGCTTCTGGCAGTCAGAGGCTTAGGAACACCCAGAGCATGGGGTTGCATCCCTGACCAACTTGACTAATAGTCATTGATGATCCTATTGTTTGTGAATTTATCTAATTCTTTTTTGAACTTAGCTATAATTTTGGACTTCACAACATCTCCTGGCAATGAATTCCAGAGATTGACTGTGAATTGTGTGAAGTAGTACTTCCTATTTTTGTTTTACACCTGCTAACTATTAATTTCATTGGGATACCCATGAAGGGGTAAATGACACTTCTTTATTCACTTTCTCCACATCATTCAAGATTTTATAGACCTCTATCATATAACCCTTTAGTCATCTCTTTTCCAAGATGAACAGTCCCAGTCTTTTTAATCTCTCCTCATGTGGAAGCTGTTTCATAACCCTAATAATTTTTGCTGTCTTTCTATGTATTTTTTCCAGTTCTAATGTATATCTTTTTTGAGATTGGGTGACCAAAACTCAAGGTGTGAGCATAACATGGATTTATATGGTGGTATTATGATATTTACTATCTTACTATCTATCCCTGTCCTACTGGTTCCTAATATTCTGTTTGCTTTTTTGACTGAGGCTGCACATTGAGCAGATGCTTTCAGAGAATAATCTGCAATGACTCCAAGATCTCTTTCTTGAGTGGAAACAGTAATTTAGACTCTCATCGTTTTGTAGGTATACTTTGGATTATGTTTTCCAATGTGCATTATTTTTCATTAATCAATATTAAATTTGATCTACCATTTTGTTGCTCAGTCACCTAGGTTAATGAAATCCTTTTGTAACCCTTCACAATCTGCTTTGGATTAACTATCTCGATTAATTTTGTATCATATTCAAATTTTGTCACCTCACTGTTTATCCCTTTTTTCCAGATCATTTATGAGTATGTTGAACAGTTCTGGTCTCACTACAGATCCTTGAGGAGACATCACTATTTAACTTTCTATATTGTGAAAATTGACTATTTATTCTTACCTTTGTTTCCTATCTTTTAACCAGTTACTGATCCAAGAGGACCTTCCCTCTTATCCCACAGCAGCTTACTTTACTTAAGAGCCTTTGGTGAGGAACCTTGAATGGCCTTGCTTCCTTGAGAGGTCCTTAATCGTCCAGACACCCCACTGATGGTTTGGCATGCTTTCTGGTTCTGATGTGTTTAAAAAAAAAGTGCTGTTAGTTTTTGTGTCTTTTGCTAGTTGCTTTTCAAATTCTTTTTTGGCTTGCCTAATTATACCTTTATACTTTACTTGCCATAGTTTATGCTCTTTTCTATTTTCCTGAGTAGAATTTGACTTCCAGTTTTTAAAAGATGCCTTTTTTGCATTCAACCAGCTCTTTTTCTCTGTTGTTTAGCCATGGTGGCATTTTTTGTCCTTTTATTGGTTTTTCTTTCTAATTTGGGGTATACATTTAATTTGAGCCTCTGTTTTTAAAAAAGTTTCCATGCTGCTTGCAGGCATTTCAGTCTTGTAACTATTCCTTTTCATTTGTGTTTAATTAACTTCCTCATTTTTGTGTAGTTCCTCTTTTTGAGGTTAAATGTGACTGTGGTGGGCTTTTTTGGTATTTCCCCCACCACACAAATGATGATGTTAAATTTAATTACTTTCTGGTAGCTAGTTATAGGCACCTCTTGACCCAGATGAGGACCAGCTCCAGCTTTTTTGCTGCCCCAAGCAGTGAAGGGAAGGGGAGATAAAGCCACGATCGGTGGCAGCTCTACTGCACCACTTCATTCTTCAGTGGAAATTGGGTGGTGGGTCCTTTGCTCCAAGAGGGACTGAGGGACCCACCGCCGAACTGCTGCCGAAGACCCGGACGTGCCACCCCTTTCGATTGGCCACCCCAAGGACCTGCTTCCTGCGCTGGTGACTGAAGCCGGCCCTGCCTGTGTGCCAAAAATTGCATCTCCCCTTGTGGGTTCCAGGACTAGCTGCTTCAAGCAGCAGTCACTAATGATCTCTAAAATCATCATCTCTGCGTCCTGTCCTGAGGTGACATGTATCCAGTCAATATAGGCACTGAAATCCTCCATCGTTATTGATTTTTCTATTCTTACAGCCTTTCAGTCTCCAAGAGCTTTTCACAATCACCATCACCATCCTGGTCAGTTTTATATTCCTGGTTGGTATTATATTATATTATATTCCTACTGCTATTTTCTTAATATTCAAGTATGGAATTTCTACCCATTGAGATTCTAAGGTACAGTCTGATTCATTTAAGATTTTTACTATATTTGTCTATAAGTTTGCTCTCTCATATAGTGCCTCTCCCCCACCAGCACAACCTTCCTGTCATTCCTATATATTTTATACCCTGCTATCACTGTTTCCCACTGGTTACCATCATTCCATCAAGTTTCTGTGATGCCTATTATATCAGTGTTCTCATTTAATACCAGGGACTCAAATTCACCCACCTTAGTATTTAAACTTCTAGAATTTGTATACAAATACTTGGAAGATTTGTCAATATTTGTCTGCCTTCATGTGATGCTCATTTGACTGTTTCTCTTCAGCTCCTACCTGTACTTTATCAACTTCTATCCTCTCTTCTTTATTAGGACATAGAGAATCCCCACTAGCAAATCCCCCCAAGAGATGTCTTTGGGCATTCTGGCCCCAGTCCAGCAAAGCATTTAAACATAACATTAACTTCAAGTACCATTAGGTATCACCGAGTTCAACTGGCTTTCCTTTTTTTCCCCTCATGCTTTTAAAAAAAAAAAAATATCATCACCTCCAGGCAGGGACCAGGCCTGCAAAATATCAGCCCAATAGTTGAAATATGGTTAACATTATGAATTACTAAAATCAGGTATTTAGAATGGAAATGTTCCGGCCAAATTACCCATAGTTATTGTTAGCACTCCAACCACAATAGCCTTTTTCCCAGGAGGTAAGGGCATGATTTATTGCCTGAATAGCACGTATATTTTATATAGAAAATATGTGTAATTCCTCTTTGCTAATTCTTCATCAACTTTAGTAATTTTAATACTCATCGTTGTTTACATATCATCCCAGCACTCAGACTACGTATTTATAAATTTTACCAAATAATCAAGTTGGAATCTAAGAGGTACTACTCAGATGTCAACTGCAACAAATCCATCAACTCTAAATACACTCTGCATTCAGCAACACTAATCAAGTGCCTTTAAAATAAAATCTCTAGCTAGCTGGCAACAATCATTCTGTATGATGAAACTGAACTTTCTTTTTGATTCTCTTGGAAGTTTGGAATATCCATCAGCATTAAGAAAATGATTAAGCCTATGTATATTTCTTTTTCTTGGATACAAACATATTTATCCTGAAGTGGAACTGACAACTCAACCCAAATTTTGCCCTCCCAGCAATCAGTGAATGGATAAGTAGGAGCAGAACTTACAACCAGCTCTTACTTTCATCTTGGGATATGCAATGCTCTTCTCTTCCTGCCTCCATCCCCATCAGAGGAAAAAACTGTTTTCAATAAATGTATATCTCTGTTTAGAAAAATGCAGCCTGCTTAATTCCTTGCAGATGTGTCCATGTGCCACTTTCAAGGAGATATCAGCATTAGGAATTAACACCGATAAGACAGTTAAAATGATGAAAATAGGATTTCACTTAGAACACACAAGGTGAATGATGTCAATGGAAGGCACTGCCAAATGTGATATTTTCTGCATTTTGCTTGCAGATACTGCCATTTATCTAGAAACTAGTGTTGACGAAATGCAATGAGGTTGTTTCTCTAAGGGATTCTAGATCACTCACTAGGTTCTTTGGCTCCTGTCAATCCTGTAATCTAAGTTATGTCAACCAACATCCCTGCTGTTTTGAAACACAGATTTCTATAGTGCTTCCTGGAAAAATGGCAAAAAGAAAAAGTAGAACGAGGATAGGCAGCCCCTTATTGTATCCATCACACCTCATGAAATGGTGTGCTCCAGTTTAAGACATTCGTATACGCACTCTGGCAAATTAAGAGCCAAAAAATACTGTTCAGAAAGTGGTGGGGCTTTTTTTGAAATTACAAACAAAAAATGTCTCTGTCTTCGAAAATTTCTGATTTTTCAGTTGAATGATTTGTAATGAAAAAAATGTCCATTCAGTTTGGTACTAAACATTTCCTTTTAGATTTGAATGTAATGTAATTGAAATGAATCATTTCAGATTGTTGTTGTTTTTTTTCCCCTCCCATTCTCCACTAGAAAAGGAGACAAAAACAAAACTGGAAAAGAAAATGTCAGGGAATCAAAAAACTTTTAAAAACCATGAAACTGAAATGTGTATTTTTAGGGCACAGACACACACAGAAGAAGGAAAAGAGTGGGAGGAGGGGCAGAAACAAACAAAACAAAACCCAAAATATTTATCTTTCATTTTGATCCAAGACATTTTTTTCAGGGGGAAAAGAAATCAATGAAAAGTAAGGAACTCGCAGCTCAAGGGGAGTTATAAGACCAGAGTGACTTTAAGCCACCCTTTCACCTTCCCTATATTTGATACCTAAGTTAATATTAATAATTTTATTTGTTATAGAGTCATATCTCATGCAGTTGTCTTTTAGCATTATTGCATCCTACAACTAATATTGTTTTTGCTAGAATTTCTTTAATCAACTACACCAAATGCTTTAGTAGTGCAGTATTTATTCAAATCTCTCTCAGAACAATTTTTCAGTGCTGAGCTCCTTGAGGTCAGTTCCAATTTACACAGTCAGTATGAAAGCCTCATCAGGTTGATACAGTTTCCCTTTCTGTCATTTGACCAGTTCTGTTTCCAATAGTACTCAATCCTCTGTTATCCACTAGCTCAGTTAAGAGATGAGTGATGCTTTTTTTCATTTATTTATTTTGTTTTGCTAAAGCTGTTGGCATGGTGTAGGGTTTACTTATCATTATTGCTATTTCTGAAAAATGTCCTCACTTATTTAATCTGCACTTGCTTGGAACTCAATGTTTTCTGGAACTTAGAGGCTGGGTAGGTGCTCATATACCACCATGATGGGAATGCAATGGAGAACAAGAGCTGGTTGGAAAATGGCTGCAATTTTTCATGAAAAAAATGTCAAATGTTATTATAAATTGAAAAAAATAAATGTATTGACCAGTTCTAAGAAGAATCTAAATAGAATAGAATACAATAAGGGAGCTTGGTTTTAGTCATGATTCTGCAAATGACTCTCTGTGTAGTTTTGGGAAAGGTCACTTAGGGTATGTCTTCACTGCACACTAAGCCCAGCTCTGACTCAGGTTTGAGCCCAAGCCTCCCTTCCATCCACACGCAAATCAGCCCGATTTGGGTCAGCAAGCACTCAGGACTGGCTCCTAGAATCCTGTTAGAAGGCTGTGTCAAAGTCAAAGTCCCACTATGACTGGGGTTCAAGCCTTTTCATTTTGTAGTGTGGATGCAGTATAAGCCTCAGACCTGAGTCAGAAGGTCTGCTTAGTGCAAATCTGTAAGCATGGCTGAGACACAGGTCTCAGTTTTACAGTGCCATGTAGATGCTCAAGCATGGGCTCAGTAACACTACATCCACAAGACTGGGTCCCACAGGCTGGAGCTTAGTGTGCAGTGTAGACATACCCTCTGGGTCTCAGTTCATACATCTCTTGTATAAAGTGTGAATTATTACATCAGGTCAAATTAGGTGTCTTGGTAGGTGTTTTTCTTCAGGGGTAGACCTACATTAGCCTCAATACATTTATGACTGCTTTGATCCATAAAAATACTGAGTTTCAAAGTAATATGTAGTACATGCTACTTAAAAAAATACAATTATGATATTAGGGTCCAACACTACCAAGTGATGAGCACCTTTATATTGATGATACTTGAAATGTACTGCAGTCTTTGAGAAGTTTGGGATTAATGAGAATTAAGGACATACAAAAATCTTTTGGAGGAACTTAGCACCTAATAATGAAAAGTGGAAAAAGAATTGTGTCAAGTCTTCAGAGTCACTGAATTTTCAGAATTATCTAGTAGGTGGAAGTACTGATTGCTGTCAGCCCACGGCATATTGTGTCATGCAGAGCTTTTCTCACAGCATAGCTCATCCCTTTTAATATATGACATCTCCTTAACTGTGCACTATGTGCTAGCTAGCATAGTAGAGGCAACACAGATTCTGAGCTGAGTGCTGCTTACTGTACATGACCCTGTTTGTCTTCTGACCATTCCAGTTGGATTGGTGTGAAACAGAGTGAGTTCCAGGGTTCATATTTAACAATTCTTTTGCTCCATTTCTGAAAAAAAAAATGCAGACCTCACTTGTAAAATGGAGAGTTCAGATACACTGGGAAAAGACTTGACATTCAAAACTTCATAAAAGCTGCTGTACGGTTCAAGTGAAGAATTTATCAAAGGGCTGCAAGTGTCAGTAATATTGCACAATGCAGATTTTTTTTTTAATGGAAAAGTGATGGAAAGTCTTGCTTTAAGAAGATTCTTGGAAACAGGTCTTGGTAACCAAAATAAAAGCAATCACTGGGACTCCGGTGATCTCCTTCTCTAAAACCAGGCCAGGTGCTTTCATTTAATAATTGAAAGTATCATTTTACTTCAAACACAGTGGGCCAAATTCTGCCCTTCAATAATTGTGCACAGCTTCCTTGTCTGTAGCCAGAATTGGGTGCAATATAAGCAAATTTGTGGGGGAAATACAGCTTGTAGGGGAAGAAGAGGAAAGAAGGAATTCAGAAGAAAGTAAGCAAGTGGTATCTGAAGCTCAGATTCTGCAACAGACTTTTTGTGGATAGCCCTCACTGAAGTGAACAGAGCCCCATGAAGTGAACAGGTGCAGGGGGCTACCAGCATGGAGTTACTTACAAGAGCAGGGCCTAAAACATCTGGAAGAAATGAGCCACAGTCTGTCCTCAGTTACACCTGTACAACCCAGTTGACTGGAGCTATCTGGATGTCTCTGAGGATAGAATTTGGCCTAGTAAATACATCTTTAGACCAAAAAAAACCTACATAATCATCTTATTACTGTGTGTTCTACTTTTGTATTATAAGATGAAGAGAAATATAAATTTTCCAGATAAAAAGGAACATTCTAATTTTCATTAGAACATAGTTTTTTCATATACCTTTCAGAGAGGGATATATTATAACTCAAGTGAATTAATTGTGCTGCAGGCTGAAACTTAGCAAACAGGCTGTCAACATGGTCATAGTTTAACCCTTCTGCTGGCAGAACCTATTTTTTGTATGTGTCTTACCAGATTAAATGTGCCATTCCTTTGTAATCAGTCAAACATCAGCTTGTATTGTACAATCAGTTCAGTAACATGAGATGTGGGTGTTTGTCAGACTTAATCAGTGTGTTTTGCAGCAGTTAACTTGTTAAAACAGAACAAAATACATTGCAGGATAGGAAAATAGACGTTTTGGAAGAATTTTGTGCTCTCATCTAGATAGGCCTTTCTTAGCAAAATCATCCAGCCAGTGTCTCGTTGCACAGCACTGATTGTTCATTCACAATAGTGATTTGATTCCCTCACTGAGCTACCACAAAATAAAATACGTTATTTTTTTGTTAAGTATGTGGTAACTACATGGTAAATACAGTGGAAGACATGATTCTCTTACAGGGTAACTTGTGGTGGCAGTACATGTTCTGTGAGATAATAGTAGGGGTCAGAAACTGCATTGTAAAGAGAGTTGGAGGAACGCTGTGATCATTATGGCTCTAACACAAAAATCAGAACCAAACAGTTACCTGATGTGCCACCTCTATATAATTTTTGCCTCACTATTATTTTTAAGTATTATGAAGGCTCTGAGAGTGAAATTCACCCAGGGCAGAGAGGCAGCACAAGACCCATGCACTGCTTAAATCCTCACTCAAAATTTATTTTGAGAACTTACACAGCACCAAAGTAGCTTGTGAGAGTTTGGGGGGCAAGGACAAGAAAGAAAGAACCCTTAAAATACATTTTTCACATGTTTTAAAGGCAGGGCTTATTCTCAGACATTCTTATTTTACTGGTTGGCATCCTCTTCAGTTCCTCTGGGTGCTTGATTCCATTTGAGCTGTGGAAACCTTAAGCCGCATTCACTTTATGTGGGGAGCTGGGGCAGGAGAGTTGAGCTAAGAGGTATTTATAATATTATTTATTTGGTTTGTATTTTTATGTTATCTTCAATGCTAGAACCATGTCTTCCTATATGTTTTGAGCTTTGCATGAAAGGACCTTGATTTTGATTGAGATATCTGGGCACAAACACAATGCAAATAAGCCAAAATGAAATTCAGGTGCCCAAATATGAATGTAAGTGTCTAGTTTGGGGCCCTCACATTTAAAAATGGATCCATGGTGCTAGGACTATGAAGGGAGATGGGGAGAAGGAGAGCACTGGGGGCCAGACCTAGTGTAAAGACAAATGGGCTCTACATGAGTGCCTGGGCATCCCAAGGACCCATCTAGATGTCTAGTGATTTGCCAGGTTTAGAGGCACTGTCCCTGCTACCTACTCTGCAGACGGGGCAGAAGCCTCATCCACTGCTTCCAACAGAATGGCAGGAAAGAGATTTGAGAGATAATCCTTAGAGAGATTTCCTCTCTCTGACCCCTCTACAAATTATACCATGGGTGACAGGTACTTAAAACGAAAGCTACTATACACATATTTATAAATACATGGTTCTATTCACTTGAATTCCACAGCACTATGCACTGTCATGTTCTACAAAGCCGATTCGTAAATTTGTCCCCAAATTGAAAGCGGAAAAGGGAATCATCCTATAAGTTGTTATCACTATAAGAGACTGTAGAAAGATGTGGTTCTCAACATTTTCCATACCATGGCCCCTCATTTTACACCACTTTGTAGTGCCTCATCCCAGGAAGGAAGAAGAGAAATTCTTGATCCTTTCAAGGGACTGAACCTGCAGGTTGAGGATTCATGCTCTAGACAATTACTGAGGAGAGAGATGAAGTTACCTCATCCTCCTTTCCTTCTACCCCCATCCGTTTGCTTCATCCATCTGTTGTGCATTCTCATTAATCAAGCTTGTAAGCTCTTTGGGGTAAGGACTATCTCTTTATCTACATCATTATATAGCACCTCACATAAAGGCATCCCACTTCTTCATAGCAGCATCTAGGTGCAATCAGAAATCAGTTTGATTTTCTCAGTTATGGAAGATATGGCAATGCTTGAAAAGATATAAAACACCTGATAGAGCTTTTAAAACTTGAAGGTTAGAATTGCAAAAGTAGAAAAAATCAATGAGAATAAAACTTTGTCCTTGGATGACCATGTTTGTCTCCCATTGCATTCTGTGTGTGCAGATCCTAGGGCAAAAAATGTGTTTAAAGTTTTTGATTATTTGAACAGGTAATTTAAAAAAAAAAGATTTTCTTTTCTGTTTTAATCAAATAAATCTCTTGGAAATAATCCGCTGGAAACAAATGTTTAATGTCACCTGGCTATTAGCATCTTTAATGTTATGATAGTAGTGTCCTTTGTTTCTAGGGTGAGGTCATCGTGTTCATCGAGAGGGGTGGAGAAAAACTCCTGAAAAGCTGAAAGCTGTAGGAGTGTTGTAGAAAGAGATTTGATTGTTGCTTTTACAATCCCAAATATTAGAGAAAGGAGCTAGTCATGGGAGGAAGGTACATAATCTAGGGATGGATGATCCTTTCATATGAAAGGACATTTTATCCCAGACTGAGCCTGGCTGGAAAATGGGCATCCTTAGAAATTAAATTAGCTGGCTTTCATGCAAACTACATTGGTTCTGCGAACCTCTCAGGTTAAGTAGAAATCAAATGTTTTCATAGCTCTAGATGAATATGCATTTTTAGAACTTGAGTTTCACAAATTATTTGAGAAATTGTACAAGAAAGTACATGGTGAAAGACTCATTATGGGCTTTTCAAGGATTCTGTTTGATTGAACCTATCTTGTGATTGGAAAGGACAACCACTTGCGGTTAAGTTTCAGAGAGAGAGAGAAAGAGAATCAGTTGTATCTACTACTAGATGCAGGCTTCTGTGGAATGAAATGTTGTAAGAGTTCAGCTATTCTGCTATGGTATACAACAGGGATCAGCTACCTTTGGCTAGCAGCCCGCCAGGGTAAGCCCCCTAACGGGCCGGGCCAGTTTGTTTATCTGCCCTACCCGCAGGTTCAGCTGATCAGGGATCCCACTGGCTGCGGTTCACTGCTCCAGGCTAATGGGAGCTGCTGGAAGCGGCATGGGCTGAGGGATGTGCTGGCCGCCACTTCCCGCAGCCCCCGTTGGCCTGAAGCAGCGAATCACGGCCAATGGGAACAGCAATCGGCCGAACCTGCAGATGCAGCAGGTAAACAAATCAGCCCAGCCTGCCAGGCGGCTTACCCAGGGAGCCGTGTGCCAAAGATTGCCGATCCCCAGTATACACCAAGTTAGGTCAGGAACTGAATGTCAACTCTGACTGAAGCCTTGGGTGGAGTTTAGGAAGGCAAAAATGTAATTAACCAAGTTGGAATTTAGCCAAGAGTCTACATCATCATGGACAGTATCCCTACCCTTATACAAAATGCTGAGGAATCTTTAATAAGTAGGCAGGACTTTGGTTCTCTCTCTAGCTGTATAGATAAAGTCCTGCATATAAAATTGTAAATATTCATTTGAGAGCTTATTATTCAACAATTTATGTTCTGTGAACTATACTTCACCAGGAGAAAACTGGATCTGTCCAGTTTGTTTCCAAAATGGGAGGCATAAAAAAAATGCATTTCTTGACATTAATATGCGCAGGATGACTTCCACAATCCCGCCCTCCACCATCACCTTAGATGAAATGTTCATGTGACAAAGAATTTTACAATCTTAAGTGAGAAAAGGTGTTCTTTTCACCAATTTATGAACTGAACAAAAAATCTTCTGCTTTAAAGTCCACCTCAGTATATTTTTTGGAATCTGAATGAGTACTTAGAATCCAGTAAACCAGCAGGTCAAAAATATGTATAGGCAGATATCAAGAAGCTTTTCTGCATACTTTCAAATGATAAGTGGTGTGACTCCTGTAAATTAGGTGCAGGTGTCTTATTTGAACTACAGGAAATGAAATATAGGGAAAAGGGGAGTGGGGAAGAAAAAGAAGAGAAACAAAATAAGCACGTACTTTATAAAAAGTACCACAGCAGAGAAAACTAATTATGGGGTTATTTGGAGTCTATTGGTGCAAGCATAGTACAGGTGGGATAAGAGCAAAAATTCCAAACTAGTCTTGAGGCTATATATCTAAAATATCTAAATTATGACCCACCCTAGTATATATATATATATATTAGTGATTCAGAGAATAGGCATACAAGCTCAGACTTGGTTCTGAAACTAGCTTTATCCATGACTTTAAACTATTCACTATAATCTATTCCTCAGCTTCCCTAACTGTAAACATATATATAATATTTACCTGCTTTGCAGAGGTATTGTGAGATTTCATAGATTTTAGATTAATAGATTGTAAGGCAGGAAAGGTCCACTGTAATCAGCTAGTTTGACCTCTCACATAACATGAGCCATAGAACTTCCCCCAAATGATTGCTTTTTGAACTAGAGAGTTAATTAATGATTGTAAAGACCTTGGAACCTGGAAAGTCCTATATTGCCGTTAAGTGTTTTATAAAATGATTATACTTATAAAATATAAGTATTTTTCAATTCTTAGCATCAACACTCTTGATTCATTTTAAAAGGATGTCTGTGTGATGTATCCTTGTCAAGATTTTGATCATGTCTCCCATCTAGACAGGCACCACTTCCTCTTCTCTGACCTCTGTTTCTCACCTCACTCCCGTCCAGTGAAAAGCTAATGAGTCTGTGGGCGTAATTGCTCAGTGTTTTTGATCAGGGCTGTGGTTCGTCAAAAATGAGAACTGAAAAACGATCATTTTATTCAGAACCTAACCCTTAATACATATATACCTCCAAGGAAACCAAAAGAGCACACAAGCAATATACATTTTATTGCTTATGTGGAGTATAGCTAGTGCTCTTCCTTCATGGAGTTTAAGACAGAAATGTTTGTGATAGACACCTTATAACTATAATGGCTTACACAACAGAACAGGAAAAGAAAGCAGCACAGAAGAAAGGAAATAAATGCAGACTCGGCCAGAGTCTCAGCTGGTGTCAATCAGCACAAAGCCAACTACTCCAGCTGAGGATATGGCCCAAAACATTTAGTAACTTCCATTTTTAATTGTTTCTATTTCTAGAAACTATGCAGCTTAACCAGCTGCCCGTCAATTTTTAAAAGGTCTCATCATTATGTTAATAATTGCAGCTTATTATTAACTTAGAAATAAAACCACACAAGATACATTAACATAATGATATGATTCAAACCCATGAAAACAAGGAAATGCAATCTAAGGCAGTGCACACTCCATAATTAAGGTTAAAGCTACATTCCCATCAGAATGAGTCAAAAATTAGCACGTCTATCCACTACAATATTTAGACATTTGTTTCCTTCCTGAAACAGGCAACAAGTCTACAGGACTGCCGAGAGTGGGTTTGGGCCCTAGTGAAAAAATTTTTTCAGGCCCCCCAGCAAGGGTGGACCCTTCAGGCCCCTTAATTTGTAACAGCTTCCCCCCCTCTTGTCAGCCCTGCGAGTCTAAACATCAATTATTTTTGTAGAATAGAAAGTTCTGAAACATTTCATTTAAAAAAGTGACAAAGTTTTGTTTCTGCTGAGTTTGACATTGGCCATTGAGCTGCCACAGTGCCTCATGCTTAAGTGCTTCATGCCCCCATTCTCCTCTATAGACCTGGCATTCTCTGGATGAGTTGACCTGGGACATCAGGGGAGTCCCATGAACATAGTGCATCATGGAAGATATAATCTCCTGCCCAAATAGGACTCAGCAGACAGAAATTCTGATTTTTAATCAGCTCTTCTTTTAACAAAGGGCTGGGTTCTGACAGGCTTATTCAGAATGAGTGGCAATTTATTCCAAAAGTAGTCCACTGCAACCAGTGAGACTGCTTATGCAGTAAGGAATTAATCTGTATGAGTAGGGTGTCAGAATCCAGCCCAAAATATTTTTTGGCCTATTGTGCCAGTCTTCATTTAAACAACTTGTGTAGTAAGGTGTCACTCAGTGCGAGTAAGGGCAGCATAGGTGGACTGTTTCTGAACCTACTAACTTATCAGGATGTACCTTTTTATTATGAAGGTCTCAGAACAAAACCTGACACATTGTGGGTCAAATTGTAACTTTGTTCCCAGGAAGAGCACTTGGTGTGGCTGTGCAGTGGACAAGAAGAGGTAGCCTGAGGCATTCTGCTTACACAAGGCAGAATACTTTAGGGAGTGCCTGGGGACATAAGTCGTATAGTAGTCCTTAGACTGGCCGCAGAAACTGCTGCAGAAATAGTAATATGTGATAATGTAACATAAGACTATATGATAGTGCATATGCATAAGAGGGTAGAGTTAAGGTTGCATGAGCAACCTTTAGATTCTGCATTTCTCTAATTTTGATGCTTCACTTAGCAATCTTAATGTTCCTTTTTTTTTAAAGTGGAATCTATATATAATGCCTAGGTGCTAGAGTAATGGGTGTTTTAGAAAGCTGATAGATTTTTAAGAATTGACCAACTACTTTTTTCCATCTCTCATAACTTAAACAGCTAAGCACTTCCTTTTATTTAACCAGTTTACTTCTGCAAAATAGGCCTAGTACCTTGCGCAAGTTACCCCCATTCTGTGCTGCTGAGTAAATTTACTATGCCTAATACTGTATATATGCTGACTTTCCATTGATTTCAAAGGATTGTCTCTTGTAATTCACTAACACAAATAGAAAATTAGTCTATCAGGCAAAGATAGATTTAATAAACTGAGCTCATACATGCCACATTTCTGCCCAGATCACATGTATTCACCTAACATATTTAAAAACTCTGAAAGATAGCATTCCTAAAGGAAATTATACTGATACAGTAATGAACAGTTAGTGCAAGGACATATTGATTTATTTCCAGTAGAACGATCTTTCTGGCACGTAGGAGGAAGGATTACTATAATGAATGTGACTATTCTTATACTGTACATGTTGAAGCATGTTAAAGTGCTTCACTTGCATAAGCCTCATAAAATAAAGCAGGAATTATAAAAGCTAACATTGGTCAACTGAATAAGAGTTTTCCAAAAGGAAGTATAAACAGGATGTTCAGATTAAATCCAAATAACAAAAGATACTGTTTTCTTAAGTTGTTAAGAGTGGAATGCAATGTAAGCACAGTAGATTGGGTTATTTAATATTATACAAACAAAGTTCTAATAAAAATCTGGCAAAATATAGATATGTTAAAATGCCTTTTTACAAAGTTTCATTTGTTTTTTATGACCTTCCTAGCCACCATCTCTATAAAATATTAACTTGTAAATGGTTAAAGGAGCTACAAAATCTTCCCAAATGATCAATTAACACCTTCCCCTCCCTCTCTCTGATTGTAATTCAGCTGGATTTTATATAGTCTTTAGGCCAGAGCCTCAGCTGGTATAATTTTACAAATAGGAATATGACCTTATATAAATCTTGACCCCTACCCTTAAAATATAATTAATTCCTCTCTCTCCAGAATTCTGGTTTCTGCTTCTTTCCATGCTAATCATCAAATCTAATGACCTTTTAATAAAAACAATTAACAGACCAACGGTCTTTTTTTTTTCTGTTCTGTTCTTGGCGATAGTAATACTATAGTGGCATGTGCTGTTTTTCTTGTTCTCAAAGAGTGTGTGAATGGGTCTGCATTGCTGCAGTGGGCCATTGCCAGGTATCAAATGATTGTGTGTTCCAGACGCTAAAACAAAATAGTCTACAAAAAAAATAATTATGTCATTTTGTTACTGCTAAAATAGATAGCTGGAGCCACCACTGTAGTTATACTTTAGTATTTATTATTTTCATTGCAATTTAAAACAGATCCTGGCTTTCAGACAGCCATTTCCCCTTTTCTCTAATGGTATGCCAATGAGCACCTAAATTTCACAGAATGTAACTATTGACACATTGACTACCACAATTGGTGTCAGAATAGAAGAGACCCCTTTCCCTCCTTTACTGACCACAGAGAAGGGAAGGGAAATTGCCATCGGCACCTCACTAGGTCAAATGGGCGATCAGATGGTGAACTGCCTGCCCCCTGGCCTGCTGTTGGTCATTGAAAGGAAATTCAGCCACCTGAAGCTTAAATGCAGTGTACTGAAGGCAGGTAGTTTATCAGCAGCGTTAAGAAAACTAATGTTTTTTCAAACTAGATTCTGTGCATGAGTGGATGTGGCCACCCAGACCCAGGTCAATGAAAGCCAGATATAATTTGGCAATTTGATATCTGAGACATACTGGGTCCTCTTTCAAAGGCCTAGGACACTTAGGCTGATTGCCATTTGCCAGCAGTTATAACACCACAGTCGATATTTTTTTATCTTGATTAAAGTGGAATCTCTGTAGTTTTTCCCATACTATCATGTGGTTACTGTGGTAAATACTCACTAAAAACTTACATTTCTCTGTAAGATCTTGGAAGAAGCTGGCCCATTATCTAAAACAAATGTAAGAATGAATTTTAATCTAATGAATGTTCTTAAGAAAATTAGTTTGACTCTAGCATTGTTCAGCATATACGTGTTCAATTTATATTATAAACAGGAAAATGAACATTAGTCATCTCTTAATAAATGTTGACCTGAATGGACAAGAAAATATCATGCTTTCAGTGAGGTTGTAGCTGTGTGGCTCCCAAGATATTAGAGAGACAAGGTGGGTGAGATAATATCTTTTATTGGGCAAACTTTTACCGGTGAAAGAGACAAGCTTTTCAGCTTACACAGAGCTCTTCTTCAGGTCAGCCTGTGTCTCTAAGAAAATATTAGATATTTTACTGCATAAAATGATTTTGAGATTCAGAAATGTACCACTATAATTTTCAAAACTTTTTTGAAGAAAATATAAGGTAAACTTTATTACTTATCAAAGTTCAACAAGGCATAGAAATCCCTACCTAATAAGATTCCTGTGAGCAAAAGGGACAACTATAATCTTCTATAGGTTAAGAAAAATTGAGAAATTTGTAACTAGCAAAAAGACTAAATATTTTTTAAAGAAAAAAATCCCTCTCTCTCAATTACAAGACTCTTAAATAAACTACTTGCCTTTTGTATATGTGTGTGATAAATACATACATTTTCCAACAAAAGCACTGTGCATATTGTCAGTGGAGAAGGTGAAAAACATTATTCAAAATATCCATATCTTGGAATGTGTAAGCACCAAAACATTTGCAGGTAAGAGAGAGAACTACTGTACATTTGGAATTCATATAATCAGTCTAGACTAAATATTTTAGAAATCCATACTCCAATTTACATTTAACACAAATTCCCCCTAGGTTTAGCATATTTAGTGAATTTCCTTTCTCGGATAGCAATAGTGCACAAAGTTGGAAAGTCAATTCAAAAGGTACAAACTATACCAGATTTTCCAAGCTTACAGGAAATTAATCAAGCTCTAAGATTACTGTACTCTCCTCACTGGCCTGCATGCCACCCATAACACTCCCTCATACAGTGTTTACAAAATGTAACTGCTAGAATCTTCCTCATGGTCCATCATGTTGATCCTGTCATCCCTAGTCCCCTTGGAACACTTGCAATGACCCTTCTCCACTACGTAGAGTTTCTGGCAATCATCTTCAAACCATACATATTGACCATCATACTTAGTCTATTTTTGTGTTGAATCTCCTTTTGTTACCACTCCTAGAATATGTCAGCCTTCCCATCAATTGTGATTGCTTCTCCCACAACTACTTCCATGCTTTCTTTTACCTCATTCTCTATGCATGGATCAAGCTTCCAAAGTGGCTTTTCACAATTTAAATCCCTACTTAAGACCTACTTCGTCAGTCATGCCAACAAGAAACTAGCTGATTAAGGCATTTAAATAATTATTTCAGTTATTTATCCTATGAGTTGACTGTTCATTTTGATAAGGAAGGAAATGGAGGGTTTAGGGTGTAAAGTAACTGGAACTACAGCTGAAAATGTGAGTGTGTGGAGAACGAAAGGTGATGATGCTGCAAGAGGGCAATCTAGTGTATTTTTCTTTAAAAAAATAAGGCAATCAAAAAGTTAACGTTGTTAAGAAATATACCTATACTCTCCCCATCTGTATTGCCAACCCCTCTGTGAGCCATAGCAGATGTCCAGTACCCTGCAGGTTGGTTTCCCAGTGGAGGAGAAATCAGTAACACAGATTCTGAGTACACACTACATCTAACTCACTTTATTCTCTCTCTCTCTCTCTCTCTCACACACACACACACACACACACACACACACACACACACACACACAAATGAAGTGATCAAACTGCAGGCAAAACAACCTTTTTTTCCAGGATTCTCAGCCTAAAGCCCTGTTCCAAGTGAGCAACTCTGCCTCAAGAACTGACTAATCAGAGACCAAAGGATAGAGAAGATTTTCCTGCTGCTTGCATAGCTATTTGTCTCCCACACCTGCCTCTACAAAAAAAATCTTGGCATAGTTCAGAACAAAACCCTGTCTTCCTAAGAGTCAAAACTTGCTCACAAATTAAGAAAAAGAACTTGGATGACTATGTGCAACAGTAACAGCTGCTGCTGCCTGCCATAACAATACACTAGGATTCCATCTTACAAATTTTCTTGTATTCAAAATGGCCACTATGTCCCCTTATTTTTGATGGGTCTAACTCAGGCAAGTTGGTCACCATTCTCTACACCTGTACATGTGGAAGTGAGGCTGCGCCTAGTAAGATGACCACCAACACCTACTGTTATCAGTGAGACTGAAGTCAATATACCCTCAGGGAAGATGACTGCCACTCTATAGTTATTGCTCTAGCAAGGACACGATGAGAAGACAGGGGAATCTGATGAGGAAAAGAAAGGATGAAGAGGTGAAATGGACCACTGATGGAATGCAAGGGAATGTCAGGGGAGTAGCAGAAGATTGAGGCTGTGCATCGGAATGGGGCTCAGGGAAAGGTGCGGGTAGGTGCAGAGAGGGAGACTGAGTAATTTAAGAAATAGGGAGAGAGAGGTAAAGAGAAATAGAAGAGACTTAGGCTAGGTGCTGAGAATACCGATAATGGAGAAGAGAGAAAGAGGAATAGAATAGCAGTTCCCCCAGTCCAGAGGTTAAGACAGAAGTTAAGTCCACTTTGAAGAAGCCCACATTTTTTCACAGGCATTTAAAGTTGACTTTTGAATCTTAAATGCCCACATAAACATTGGGGGCACGAGGCTTCTCAATAAAGGCTTGGAAACCAGAAGACAATTTTAAAAAACTAAATAAAAGGTCATTATTTTGAAAGTAACCATATAATTCCAGAGAGCCTGATTCGTGATTTTTTAGTGTTTGGGGTTGGCCATCAGGCTCTGTGAGAGCTCTACCACCCTAAACCATTCTCTCACTCTTTCTCACAAGGCTTTCTTGGTCCAGTTCCACCTGTGCTGGCTACAAAAGTCTTTGAAAATAAAATTATCTCAAACACAAAATCTTGATAGCAAAAATCTTTCCTCCCAATGTTCTCCTGGGTGTTCCATCTGTCTTCTGCTGCCTGGAAAGAGGACTCCAGGTCATCTCTTTCCCTCACAGTGTTAGAAATCCACTGGCAAACAGTCCAGTCCAGTTCCTCCTCCTCTACTTTCCCCCACCCACAATAGGAACAGGGAGTTTTTTGTACTGTCCCTTCATTCCCAAGGGTTGTCTTAATTGGTTGGATGATTGATTGATTGGGAAAGAGGAGAACCTTTCCCCACCCTACACTAAAGGTCTTCTGTCCCATAAAGAAACAGTAATCTCTTCTCACCAACTCTAAGTCTTCCCCCAGGACCATTTCGTCTTCCTCAACACCTGCCTCTGCTGTCCCCACGGTCTTCATTCAGTTGAGTCTAGTTGGAATGGGGAGGCCTGGACCCCATCGCCCACCTCCATCTCAATTACTCTTAGCCTTAAAGAGCCAGTATACACTGTTAAAAACTTTGTTCAATTTTGCGTATATATTGCGTTCCTCTCCACAAAGCCTATTCTCTGTCTTTGCCTTTGCCTTTTTAAACTGTATGCCTTTGGGGGCAGGGTCTATGTCTTTTGTGCAGCTCCAGGAAGGACATTTAACAAAGGTGAGAAGAAGACACCGATTTCCCTTGCAAGGTTCTCCCAAACAGTGGCAGGAGCTTATTACCCCACTAAATCATATCCTTGAGCTACAGGAAATTTCAGATGTAGTGCTACACAAAAGACTGCCCTATAAAAGCAGAACAACAGTACAGACATGCAAAAGATAAAGAAAAGGCCACCAGGAAGATGATCTAGAGGATGGAGCATCTGGAGATATTCAGAGATAAAGGTAAAAAATACATTTTTCTGGGCCAAAGTGTGATACCCTTACTCATATTGAAAAGCACTTTACTCCACAAGTAACCTCCTTGACTTTGTGCAGTAAAGTAGTATTCAATAAGCACAACAGAATTTGTCTCTTTGAAGGAACAGAGTAAGAAGGACTTCACTCAGGCCTGAGAAGGCAGGGGAGGAAGGGACCTTATCCCCTTATCCTTGACACTTAAGAGTTACTAAAAGAGATGTTTTCTCTCCTCCCCTTAGCCCTCCTCGGATGGATTCTCTCTCCTTGTCAGGAGTGGGAGTCAATAAAAAGGACAACAAGGAAAAACTGGCTTAAACAGGAGTTTTACACAAATAGTCAGAAAACAATTTTGTATTTTAGAACTCTAAATGCAAAAGGAGAATGAACGATTAGGTTCTGGTCATCTTTCATCCTGACATTTTCCCCATGTTCTCATGTGGTGCTTTGTTGGCAAGGAAGGGGCAGGGAAATAGAGCCATATTCCAGTTCAGAAAGTTAATTTAACTGAGTTTTTAAACCAGTGATGTGCCTGGAGCCCTTGCTGTTTAATGAAATGTTCTGTTTTCAAGTGGTCAAGACATATGAAAAAGATACTCAAATGCCTGGCACATTGACCCCATTTCTTACTCTGTAAACATACATTACTAAACCCTTTGAAGCTAAAATTAATTTGGCAGTTTCATATCTGAGAAGCACTGGATCCAAAAGTCTGAGGACATGATATACCCCTAAGGTTCAGATAAGTAATTATCCAATGTGGTTTTCTATCAAAAATAGAGCCAGACTGTTTTGCAAACAAAATGGACTTAGCCCTAACATGGAAGAGGCAGATATTACTATTACCACAACAGAGCAAGCCAGACTAAATTCTGCATATCAGCCTAACAGAGGGCTAAGCCATAGTATCATATTAAGCAATTTTATCTCCATATTTCTCTGAAGTTCAGTGTCTCTTTCTACGGTAATTTTTATAGCAGATGTGCCATAACTGTTTAGATTGCCGTGCTGTAACTGGAACTAGCATTTTTATTATTATCTGAATAATGACACACTGGCTGTCACTGCACAAAATGTAGAAGACTGCCCCTGTACCAAAATGCTTACAATATAAGACACTGATCCAATGGAAAGCCCATTGAAGTCAGTGAGTCTTTCCATTGACTTCAGCTGACTTTGGATCAGGCCCTAAGTTACAGAGTTAGAACAGTAAACAGATCAGACAAACAGTACATTTGCTGATGGTCAATGGGGTGCAAGTTATTTTTTAGTGAGGAGTAGGAGGGGTAAGACAGGTTTTGTTGTTTTCTCCCATTTCTTTGCTGGAATTATTGTGGAAAGGCCTCATGAAATAAGTGTATTTTAATAAGAGATCAAATGAGTAAAGGGGTTCCATTGAGTGCTCAAAGAACAATGGGTGTTCCAGATAAAATGGGCAGCGTGGAAGGAGATCTAAAGAGGAGAATGATACATAGAGGTCATTTCAATAGGCAGCTTCGGAAGAGCACAGTTAGTTGGGAGAGAAAGAAGGAAAACATGAGCAGAGATGTAGACAATGCTGAAATTGTGCATGGTCTAAAAGATGAGACCAAAATCTTTGAATCTGATACAGAAGAAAAGGGGAAATCATGGATATATGAAATGGAGGGGGGAAGATGACTTTAGCAGCAGTATTTGAGTGGATTGAAAGGAAGAAAATTAAGTAACAGCAAAGCCAAAGAGAAGTTCAAGTTATTGAGCTGAGAGCTGGCCAACAGACAGCAAAAGACAGCAGTTTGAATGGAGGGGAAAGAACACATTTTGGAGACACAGGCGCAGGAACTATGGCTGTGGGGGCTGCTACAGCACCCCTGGGGCTCTGATAACCACCCCATTAGCCTGGGGCTCCAGTTACTGCCTGCGCGCCTGGAGTCCTGGCTGCCACTCCAAGCCCAAAGCTTTGCTCCCGGCCTCAGCTTAGGGGGGCAGGGGTAAGAGGGCTGGCTTTCAGGACCCCCGCTATTAAAAATGTTCCAGCATCACTGTTTGGAGATGTTGTAGAGGAAAAGGCAATAGGATTTGGTTTCAGCCTATATCTGGGGATGGAGGGAGTGGGAAGTTGTGTCCCCCAGTGGTCTGTACTGGGGCTAGTGCTATTCAACATATTCATAAATGATCTTGAAAAACAGAGAAATAGTGAGGTGGCAAAATTTGCAGATGATACAAAATTACTCAAGATTGCTTTGGATTTAACTAAGAGTTAAAAAGGAATCTCACAAAACTGAGTGACTGAGCAACAAAATGGCAGATGAAATTCAATAAATGCAAAGTCGTGCACATTTGAAAACATAATCCCAACTCTACCTACAGAATGATGGGGTCTAAATTAGCTGCTACTACTCAAGAAAGAGATCTTGAAGTCATTGTGGATATATCTCTGAAAACATTTGCTCAGTGTGCAGTGGCAGTCAAAAAAACCTAACAGAATGTTAGGAACCATTAGGAAAGGGATACTTAACAAGACAGACAATATTATATTGCCTTTATATAAATCCGTGGTGTGCCTGTACCTAGTATACTGCCTGAAGGTCTGGACACCCCATCTCACAAAAAAGATATTAGAATTGGAAAAGGTACAGAGAAGGGCAACACAAATTTATTAGGTGTATGGAATAACTTTGTATGAGGAGAGATTAAAAAGGTGGGGATTTTTGAGCTTGGAAAAGAGATGACTAAGAGGGGATATGATAGAAGTCTATAAAATCTTGAATGCTGTAGAGAAAGTGAATTTGGAAATGTTATTTTCTCCTTTAAGTAACACAAGAACCAGGGTCACCCAATGAAATCAATAGGCAGCAGGTTTAAAAAAGAAAAGGAAGTACTTCACACCATGTATATTCAACCTGTGGCACTCATTGGCAGTGGATGTTGTGAAGGCCAAAACTATAAAAGGGTTAAAAAATAGGTAGATAAATTCATGTGGGATAGGCCCATCAATTGCTATTAGCCAGGATGGTCAAGGATGCAACCCATGCTGTCAGTGTCCCTAGCTTCTGTTTGCCAGAATCTGGGAGTGGACAACAGGAGATGGATCACTTGGTGACTGTCTGTTCTGTTCATTTTCTCTGAAGCATCTGGCATTGGCCACTGTCAGAAGACAGGATACTGGACTACAGGGACTATTGATTTGACCCAGTATGGCTGTTCGTATGTGCCTGAGTGATGGGGAGGATGTGAGAACTTTTATAGTGATGAAGAAGGGAGAGAGGGGGAAGGTTTTAAATAAATAAAAGTTAGTTGGGATGAGGTAGGGGTTGAGTTCAGTAGGGGAGAGTTATATTTGAGAATGATTTGTATAGAGCCAAATGAGTTTCAGAGAGCTCCCCTTAGGTGAATGTGTTTACAGGAAAGAGGAACAGTCCAAAGTGAGAGCCCAGTGGAATGCCAACAGAGAGGGAAAGAAGAGAGATGACGTCAATGCAGAAATGTTTGAGTTCTGAAAGACTCTGGAGGAGTTGGAATGAAGAAGACAATGTCAAGAGTTCAAGGATAAAGAAAAGACCCTCTGATTAAGGGAGGAGAAAGTAATTGGTCATGTTGGTAAAATAGTTTTAGTGATACAGAGGAGCAGAAACGTGATTTAAGGGGCTCCATGGGTAAGACAGAGTTAAGAACTAGAAGCAATGGAACTGGACCATGTGATCAATGAAGTTAGTGCCAGTAGGGAACAAAGTCATGCTTATGTGAGATATTTGGCAGAGCTGAAGCACGGAGAGGATTTTAAATGAGTGAAATCTTGAATTTTCTCCAAAGCCACTCAGCAGTGTAAAGAGGAGCATTCCATTTTCTGTTCAGTATTGTGTCAAACTGTGTTGCATTGATTCAATAGGTCAGGGGTAGGCAACCTATGGCACGCATGCTGAAGGCGGCACGCAAGCTCATTTTCAGTGGCACTCACAGTCCCCAGGTCCTGGCCACTGGTCCAGGGGGCTCTGCATTTTAAATTAATTTTAAATGAAGCTTCTTAATCATTTTAAAAACCTTATTTACTTTACATACAACAATAGTTTAGTTATATATTATAGACTTATAGAAACAGACCTTCTAAAAACATTAAAATGTGTGGCTGGCACGCAAAACCTTAAATTAGAGTGAATAAATGAAGACTCGGCACACCACTTCTGAAAGGTTGCAGACCCCTGCAATAGATGTTAATTGTGTCTCAAACATTTCTATTATATTAAGTAGGCCTAAGTGAAAATTATAACTTCCATCCCATAGAAATTCTGATATTTCAACATTTCTTTTCACCTGGGTTCCGAACAAAAGGTTTTTAAAAAAATAGATTTGGAAATGGCAAAACTCTTCATTTTGACTTGTTCAACTGGTCCAAAACATTTCATTTCAACTCAGTTCAACATTAAACTGAATCACCCTTATATTGTTACATTGCCTGACAGGAGTTGTATTTTGGGAGCATGATGCTTCCATTCTATTTTATGGTCTGGAATCCCTGGCTGGACTACATCTGCATGATGCAATACAGTCTCTCCTCTGACGAAGCTGAGTGTTACATCATGGGGTTCATATGACTGTATTCATCATGGGAGATGCAGTCTGACCAGGGAGCCCAGTCCATAGGAGAACATGAGAGCACCAGGCAGAAGAATTATGACTCCTAATAGCACCATAGGGAGGTGCAGTTTAATATTGAACTTACTCAAAACAACATTTTAGAGTCAGGTCTTGCAGAAAATTTTGACTTAAAAAAACACTATATTTTCTGTTGAAAATCATTTTGATGGAAAATTCTCAAATAGCTCTAATTTGACATTTAATATTATATACTGGAAATGACAGTTATTGCAATAATAAGCTATGAAAATAACTAAAGTCAACGCTCAATGGGGAACTTTGAATAACTGAACGGTGTTGTAATGTTATTCCATTGGTAACAGTGATAAAATAATGTTACTGCTCTTGCTTAGGGTGAGATAAATGCACAGATCCATATTTAATTGGCTTCAGTAAGGAATGTTATCTACCTATCTATCTATCCATTCATCCATCCATCTGGGGCAACATCCTCAGCTGACATAAATCAGTGTAAATCCATACATTTAAATGGAACTCCAGCAATTTACACCGGCTAAGGAGCTAGTCCATTAAATGGGTGTCAGGACTGTTATATGTAACCTTTCTATTTTGTTAAGATTTTATTAATATTTATTTTATTCTCTAGTTCTATGTCATATCTTGAGAGGGGCGGGGAATTAGTAATTTATCTAGACCAGCAAAACACAAATACATGAAACAAATTTTTATGAAAACTCTTTAAAACAGAAGGAAGTGGAAATGAAGCTATTCACTTTCCTCCTGCTGAAAGGTGCAAAAAAAAAAAAAAAATCATACGTCAGTGAAGATTTATTATTGTGGCATAATAAGGTAACTGCTTAAGAAGGCTGAACATGAATTAATTAAGTGCTTGTTTTAGAAAAGAATTATGCTTGATAATGCAACTAGTACTGAATACAGTGTCAAAACCATTCAAATGAGTTTTGTTTAACTCATGTACTATTCAAAATGTACTCTGTACTAGACTGAAGGTATGTTGATAACATTTTTGCACTGATGTTAAGCTAATGTTTCATTAACACAGACACAACATAGCAACAAATCTTATCTACCTTCTTCCATCAAAGTTTGATGCATATCTTATGCAGTTATTATATTAAAAGTTATAGGCCTGCTTTGTGGCCCAGCTCCAAATCCAGCCTGTCCCACTGCAGCAAACTAACCTCTGTCTGGCAGGTGCTCTCTCCCTCAGTACCAACCTGAGGAAAGCCTCAGTGCTGACTCTATATGTTGGCCAGGGTAGAACAGCATTGTGCAAGCAGGTGTGTGTCTTAAAGTGTCAGGATGCCATGTTTAGTTTGATCCTTTATGCGATTGCCTCACGTTACTGTTACATGCCACTCTTACACAATGTGTTGCAAGGTTGTTTTGCAAAACTGAAGGCACGGCTTTTTTTTTAATTGCTCATAAAACCTTTTATGAGCCATTACCTCAGAAAGATTTAAGTGTAGTTCGGGAAATGAGGGAAAAGAGACTCATTTGTAATCTTTTAGAGCTGCAGGTGAAACTTCCATTAAATAGAAGGATTCATTAAAGTTCAAAATGTGAGGATGGCTCACTAAAACATAACTTGTTAAACTAGTAGATTAGCCTTTATATTGGTAAATCAGTGCCCAAGAAAAACCTGAGTAATCTTTTATTTTCTATTAATAAATGACATAGTCATCTCAAAAGTTCCTACTTGGTTACATATTGTAGTGAATGTAGCTGTTTGATACTGTATTCATATAAATCATTTGTTAGTCCAGACTCAAGTCAGAAAATACCTTAAATATCGTACATTTTTTCATCAAGGTATGTTTTCCATATACTTTAGGTCGGGAGTAGAACAGTCAAACAAGAACTAATCTGTTTTCTGTTGTTTTACACCAGGAATTGGCAATGTTTGGCATGTGCCTTGCCAGGGTAAGTTTGTTTACCTGCTGCATCCGCAGGTTCGGCCGCTCCAGGCCAATGGGGGCTGCGGGAAGTGGCACGGGCCGTGGGACGTGCTGGCCACTGCTTCCCACAGCCCCCATTGGCCTAAAGCAGTGAACTGTGACCGGTGGGAGCCATGATCGGCCAAACCTGCAGACGCAGCAGGTAAACAAACTGGCCTGGCCCACCAGGGGGCTTACCCTGGTGGGTCATGTGCCAACGGTTGGCAATTCCTGTTTTGCACAGTATAATCTTATAACATTTGTAGCTGCATTATAATCTCATGCAATCAATCTATGTACACCACTATGAGCTAGATTCTCCTCACCATCAAATTTTGCCCAACACGGGAAAGGAGGAAGGACAAGGCAGCTTCTCATAGCCAGCCCCAACCCAAGTGTAACTTAATGCTCATGTCAGATACACGCTAAAGGGATGAATTAAGGCTGCCCAGACAACCATAGTTCTGGCATTTCCTAAGGCTTGGGTGTTTTACTTTGTAACCTTATCATTCTTTTAACATTTTAAAATGTAACAGCTTTATTTTTTAAAACAAAATGAAGCAATAAAAATCCAATTACGTTGACCTCTTGCATTGGTCATCAGAGGCACTGGAAGCTAGGACTTTTAGATCCACAGCACATTCTCCTTTAGCTCAAGCAGAAGTAACTGGCATCAGTAGCTTAGTATCTTCTGAGGATTAGCCACTAGAGGGCGATGACACAGATGCTTTACTAGTGGCTTACACAGCTCTTTGCTAGATGGCAGAGAAATGTTGGAAATCAAGACTTTTTGGCTCTTCTCTTGAGCCTCGGAAGGACTGGGAATTACAGGCAAAAGAGCCAAACATATCCATTCTGAAAGGCTGCTTGACTAAGTGAGTCAAACTTGGGTCTGCCATATTAGAGATCTGTGGCCAGATTCTAGGCCCTACCGTAATGGGGGCAGAGTGGGCCCCCACAGGAACATTCCTCAGAATATAGGCTACATGCACCAGTGCTTCCTCTCATATAGTCCCCAATATAAAAGGATGTCAGAGGAGAGAGCGGGAGTGGGCAGAGTGTTCCACACTCTAGTAATTCTAGACTGCAGTGAAGCCAATAGGTAGCCATGTAAAAAGACTGGCATAAGATTGCTTTCACTTACACTTGGGGTTCATCAGCTCAAGACTAGCTCAAACTAGGAGGTCATGGTTTAAGGTCACCTTTATCATACATCTCAGATGCACCTCCTGAGAGGTTCAGAACAGAATCTTGTCCCCTGTTGTCATGGTACTCAGTGTACCTTCCTCAACTGGATAAAGCAGACTGACACAGAAGGGAAAGCTCTTTCCTCAGCACTCAGTGCGATAAGGCTCTTAACAGAAACCTTGAAAATTGTCATGACATGTAATTGTCTTCCTCTAGCCAGCTATGCTTAGAATCAAAAGTATTAGGCAACCTTAACTAACATCATTCTTTCACTCCAGAATTGTATAAAGTAATTCATGCCATATGTTCCTTCTACAAGCAGAAATTTAACAGAATGCCTCAAAACAATTGTTTCAACCGATACAAATAAGACAGCAATAGGATCTCGAATATTGCAAACAAACTGTTATTCGAGGTGTCAAAATCAAGACAAGACTGAAAGAAAAAAACATACAAATGTCACTAATACCTGAGATGGTGGCGATGGAAGATGCTGAAGTTTTCACGTAAAAAAAATGGCAGCCTTCCACTAAACGTAAAAACAAATTAACCTCCCCACAACCACTACCAAGACTATGCACAGAATATTATCTCTGCAGTGACACTGATTTGCATAGTATTTTGGAAGGATACGGGAGGGGAGATGCAGTGGGGTGGGGGAAAGAGGGCCCATGATCAAAAGAGCTTACAATTTGGGGACCAGATCTTACAGAGCCTCACCCATGAATAGCCCCATTAAAGTCAGGCTAAAGAGATGTTTGACTTAATTGGTAACATTTAAGCATAAGATAATTTGAACACAATAAGCATGGGGAGAAGATTAATATTAAAGAAGTGAAGTACTTCAATAAGCTGCCTTTTTAAAATATATATTTCGTTTATATAATTTCTCCTTCCAGCGCATTGGGCATATAAACTAATTACACAGTGACAAAAGAAAACAACGTTCATGTGAGATATAGTTTAATTAACACTGGGCCAGATTTTGCAATTCCCCATGGTGTTTTTCCATTTATTTCAATGGAGGTTTGAAGTAAACCTGTAAGAGTTGCCAGAATAAGGACTGAATGTTTAGGCTTATTGTTTTCAAAGGTATAACCATAGAGGCATTGTACTGTTGGGATGAACTGACAAACATTATTTTGTTTCATGGTACTATGATTAGGCTCTTAACTCATGCACTCATTTTATTTTCTAAAATCTCACATCTACCGTATGATCATGTTGTTGAAGGATTATCAGAATTATTCTCAAATAAAATGTTGGGCCGAATCCTCTATTTGCTGCACAGCCAAAACTGTAACTGAACTCAGTTGGTAGTTTAGAGATACAATAGATGAAAGCTTTGGCCTCTTATGGTTTTAGATATTTTAAAATAATGTAACCGTTCTGCCAGGCCGAATTGAGAGCAGTAAGGGCCGGGTTCAATACATAGAGGTCCCTTCCCTACAACGTAATGCAAAACCAACTCAAGCCCCCACCCAGTGACCTGGGAAAATCTTACACATACTCCTGAGCGCCTCGAAGAGGCAATACTTCCCCTCTCGCAAGCACAGAGTCTCAGTGTAGCAGAAACAACATAGCATTAAATTGGGAAAACACCTCAGCTAGAGTTCATAGACCAAACCATGAGCAAAGACCCACCCCAGGAAATTGGGCCATGTCTTCTTCCCTGGGCTCTTGAGTCCAGAAACGCCAAAATCACCCCAAGACTCCAAAGTCCAATACCCTAAATGTCCCTAGAGTCCAGCAACCCAAATATCACCCACAGTCCCAAAGATCTCGCAACCCAAAAGTCTCTGTCCCGGGTCAGTGCAACCCCAGAGTTCAAGAGTCTGTCTGCAGGGGTTTTCCCCCCGCCAGCCTGGGTAGAAAGGGGCACCTTACGTGGTCCGGGGCCAAATGCCCTGCCTCTCCGTGGGATTCTGCTTCCGCTTTCCCCACGAACTGATCAGCTCCGCTTCGCTCTGCTCTGCCAGCTGCTCTGCTCCACCAGCCGTCCCATGATCCGCTCCAGCTGTCCCCGAAAACTGTTCGGCTCCGCTCGCTCTGTGGGTTGCTCCAACTGTCCCACAAACTACTTCGCTCCACCAGCTGCTCTATTCCGCAATATAGCTTCAGGCTCCCCCAATAGTTAGCACAGCTCTTTAGTAATTTCAGCTCTTAGTGAGTTCAGCTCAGGAACCTGTAACTTAGATTCTTAAGGGAATCAAAAATCAGCTCTAGTATTCAACAGTGAAGAGAGAAGGAGGTGCAATTGATGCTTCTGGCTCACACAAGGAGCCCACTCCCTCATCTAGTGAGTGCCACTCAACTGATGGTGAGATTCCCTGTCACAAAGCAGTTTCACAGTTCCTCATTCACACAATCAGGGTGACAACATCCACTTCTCCTGCCCCAACAACAAAGAAAGTGGGGATCCACAGCTGCCAAATCAACCATCCCATGCTGCCGTGGGCTATGCCAGGCGGGGTGGGTGTGCCTATGCAAACACGATCAGACTCTGAAATTCTTTTACACACTCGCCATAATTCACTACCAGATGTCAGGGTAGAGCTCAACCTGACTCTGCTTACAATAAAAAGCCATAATAGTATATTTTAAGTCTAAAAAACCCATTTTTTCCGAGGTCAAAGCAGCAGAATCTCAAGACCTGTCTTCATTCCTGGGATATCCGTCTCAGGCAGATTTCATTCCTATTATTTGTTAAGTTAATTAATTTTAATAAAACCATCAGTGTCCAAATAATTTGTAGCAGCATCCAAAATTTGCAAATCTGTTCACAGCTTGTTGCAGTTTGTACTCCTGAGGACATTCTGTGCCAAAAAAAATAAAAATTCTGCACACAATATTTTAAAATTCTGCAAAATTCTGCAAGTTTTATTTGTCAATAAATAAATGCAGAGGCTCCAGCATGGCAGCATGGCAGCAAGGCCACACAAAGGTGGGAGATCACCCTGCAGCCTCCCCACCCCAGGGACACAGACTCAGTGGCGAGGCTGCACCCAACCCTGACACAGCACAAGGCCTGGTCCTGCCCCAGAAACACCCTGGGGCCCTGCCTCTCTGCATCAGCACACCAGATGTGGGGCAGACAGGTTCAATCAGACAAGATCCAAGTGTGAAGGGGCTCAGTGTGGGGGGTGAGAGGATTCCGTGTGGGACAATCTGGGTGCAGGCAGTTCAGTGGGGAATCTAGGTGTGGGGGGATCTGGATACACAAAGACTCATTGTAGGGGTCTAGGTGCAGAGGCAGTGGGACTCTGCAGGGGCTTCCAAGTGAAGGTCGCTGGGTGTGGTGGTTTCAGAGAGGGATCTGGGTGCTGGGGGAGTAGGGCTTGGTGGGGTAGGAGTCTGGTGCAGCTAATTAGGGGTCAGTGGTGTGGGGTGTCTGGATGTTGGGGCTCAGGGGAGCGCAGGGGGGTGGTGCTTATCAGGGTGAGGGTTAGAGTGCAGGGAGCTCAGTAGAGGGTGGTCTGGGTGCAGGGGTGAGGGACAGGAGGCAGGGGGTCTGGGTGCAGGGTGCTCCAAATGCAGAGATTGAGGTTCAATGGGGTGGGGTTCGGGCATGGAGGGCTAGGGGGGTTGTAGGTGTACAGGGTGAGACTTGGTGGGGTGTCTGGGTATGGGAAGTCTGGATGAATGGGGTTGGGCAGATGGAGGAGCAGTTCTCCATACAGTGACCTCTCCTCCTGCAGCTGGAGAGTGATGGGGGAAGGAATCAGAGTAGGATGCTGAACTTCCTGCAGCTGGGGGAGGTTTCTGGGACTGGGTCTGACACAGCCCCAGCCACTCATTGCAGGGGAAAAGGAAGTCCCATCCTCTCCGGTCTCCAGCCCATCCAGGACTAGCAACTGATCCCAGATCAGGGTAGAAGCACTGGCTGGGGTGTCCCTAGTCCTGCGGTGATTTACCTCTTTGCTGGCTGCTCCAGGTGCCTTAAACAAGCTTCCCTTTGCTTCCCTTGCAGCTTCCCTTTGCTTCCCTATCAGAAAGTCATTTATCTGTCAGGAAGCAAAGAAATCTGTGGAAGACATGAATTCTGCGTATGCACAGTGGCTCAGAATTCCCCCAGGAGTAAGTTTGTGGCAATTTTCTGTCTGTACTGCAGAGCACTGAAATATTTCAAAGTGGCCAGGATCTGAAGTTTCTTTTTAAAGTTTTGTGAGATGAACTTGGATTAAAGAAGATATTTTTCCAGAGATTGAGACTCATTGGCAGATATAATGAGCACTAGCACAATGTTAATGAAAAATACATTTTCTTACCAATTGCAAGGAAAAAATGCGTATATATCCATTAACTGTTATTTTTCCACAATAAGAACAAATAACAAGAGGGAGATTTTCAAAGATACAAAGGGCAGTTGGGGTACCCAACTCCCACTGAAAATAATTCAACTATACAGGATTTTAAATATTTAAGGGGAAAAATCACAATGTATGTTTAAAATTATCCATGTCCTCTCTTTTTATGGCTCCATAAATATCAGATTATTATATTGCCAGACTTCAAATTGTATCATATTTCTAAACACTGTCATAATTCTACAAAGCAACATAGGACTTAAATGTAGTTTGTCACACAGACAAAATGGAGCCCTATGCAATCTGTCAAAGAAGCATGTGAAACGGTTGGAATTGATTTGACTGCTGTGCATGGGAAGTAAGAATGCTAGTAAACCTAACAATTACAAAAAGAGGCTGTTAAACATTTTACCATTTACCAGTTTTGGAAAATTTTGATGTTCCTGATGTAATTTAACATATTTTTAAAATGTTTGCAGCACCCGAATATTCAAAATGACTCTGTTGGCCCAGCACCTCATACAAAAATGTGTAGGTCAAAAAAGAGGGACTCAGTGAATCAGATCGTTAGCCCACTGCATAAACATATTAAGCACAAAGTTATACAAAGGGCAGATCGGACCAAGTCTATACAGAGAAACAGTGGACCAGATCTTCAGTTGGGGTCCATGGAGTTACTGTGATTTACCCCAACTGAGGATTTAGCCCAGTTAATGAACAACATTTGACTCAGCCCAAGGTGTCTGTCCTTAGATGGTGAGGGAAATGGAAAAAGTAAAGAATACATGATCGTATTATTACAATGTAGGTTTAAAATATTTAGTTAATATGTTATTGATCTGTATGAAAAGAAATCAGAAGGAAAACAAAGAGATGAAGGTGAGAAAGGAGAAAGTGGAGTAAGGAGAAGAGATACCAAACAAGGACCCTACCAGACTAGAGGATGAGGACCTACTATAAAATGTATTCAGAAAGGAGCTTATATAACCGGAAAATATCCTGAAGCATCTCCCAGGACTGGGAGAGCAAGTCTCAGGTACTCTTCATAGACAGGGAGACTATATCTTTTGTCTCCCTCCCCCCCACTATAAGAGTAGCTAAATCTGATTTCTGCTCTCAGGAGGATCTGGATATTCCCAGTGTAAAATTCTTATCTGTGATGTAAAAGCTGTGGCTGCACACTTTTACAGCACAGGCTGAGTGGTACATGATCAGTCTCATGAAGGCCCAGGAGGCAGAGTCTAACAGAAGGGGTAATGTGAGAGTTTGGTGTTTGAGATATGGATGCAGATGACTGTCCGTCATCCTGGCAGAACCATATGATGTGCAACAGTGATGACTGTGGATGTAGCTGCATCTCCAGCATGTTGAGATTTTGGTCCCAGTGCAGCAAAGCACTTAAGCATGGGGTTAACTGACTGCACAATGACTGTCTTACACTGAATGCTACCTCAACTTTGTGACTTGTGCCACTGAAGTTAATGAGGCAACCAAGGGGCTATGAACTAAATTAAAGGGATTGTAACGTGGCCCATATAAAATGATACTTCATTTAAAAACTTATGCCACAGTTTATGATTTTGTATTCTTAAAATTGGAGAGGGAAAAATGTAGGATTTTGCTGTGTGAGTAAAAGGCAAAGTATTTGGTTTAGGGACCAAGAGTGAATAAAAGCTGCCTTGGTAATTGACCCTGGCCTATGCTTTTGACATCACTAGAGATAAGTAAAAAAGTACAAAGAGATATCCAAATTAGAATGTGACAATGATGCATGTAGTACAGACTAGATTAGAATGTGAGGCTGTTACTCTTGGGAAGTATACAAATGTCAGGTACATGTGACTGGAAGGATTACAAAACGTCAGTACATCATTGTAATTAATGAAGAGAGAAAAAAACAATGAAAAGAACATTGCAGACTATACCAATAGAAATGATAAGAAATGTGCTCTTGTGTCCCTTGAAACAACCCGAAGACTATAGCGACTGGGGCTCCATCTACACTGCACATCACTGGTGGTGGTGTAGAGTACATGCCACCATCAAAAGGGAGCCTTTCTCCCCCATTTCCCTTCTGCCACAGTCTTTCACTGAGGCAGGGAAAGGCTTCAGCAGCAGAGAGGCAGAGAGGCACTATACTGCTAAAAATAGCAGTGTAGACGGGGGTGTGGGGGAGACACTGCTTGGGAGTTTAGAGAGCTGAGCAGGGTCCACGTGTCTTTACTTGCCTAAGTAGAGCCTTACTGTCTACACTGCTATTTATCCCTCTCTTGGAGCCGGGGAGATGCTGTGTATGTACTCTACATGCCCCCGTGAGAAGTGAGCAGTGTAGACATTCCTTAGAGAAGAAAAGGAGATGAGCAGTTACTGCATATAGCTGGGATAATATACTAACAGCCACAGAAGAGGTGAAATGTTGCAGTGGGCGGGGTCTTATTGTTTAAAAAGGGTCAAAGAAAAATGCCAGAATAAGGAATGATTTATTTCTCTAAGTGCAAAGGTGCATCCGAATCATGCCAGAAGAGGTTCTCTTTTATTTATATGAAACAATACAGAGCAAAAGACTAACAAACTGTGGTGGCAGATAGAATGCTGGACTAACCTCATCCTAAAAATAATAATACCTACTCCTAATATAGCATTTTTCATCATTAGATCTCAAAGCTCTTTACAAAAGAAGTGTCATTATACTCATTTTACAGATAGGGAAATGAAGGCAATGAGATACAGTGATTTGTCCAAGATCACCCAGCAGGCGAAGGGCAGAACCTGGAACAGAACTCAGGCCCCAGGATAGTGCCCTAGCCACTAGAATATTAACAGATACTAATAACTGTCTGGGAAACATGGGCAGGTGAACTGTAGAGAAACTATAACATTGTATGTAAAAAAGAATGATCCCACAAACTACGAAACAGAAACAGACCTCTCAGCTTAATTTCAGTGCAGAAGTTACTAGCAATGTCAGGCAGATACATATCAGGAGAGTACCTTCCTATTTGTAATGATTTTATGAAAGGAAAATACTGTGAATCCAGAAGGGCAGAGGCAAGTCACTCCAATAAAGCATTTTAAGTCACACAAAGAGTTGATGGGGTAACTGCCCACAGGGCCGGCTCCAGGCCCCAGCACGCCAAGCGTTTGCTTGGGGCGGCATGCCATTGGGGGCACTCTGCTGGTTGCCGGGAGGGTGGCAGGCAGCTCCGTCGAGCTGCAGAGCGCCCCCCGTGGCGTGCTGCCGTGCTTGGGGCGGTGAAATGGCTAAAGCCAGCCCTGATTGCCCAGGACATCATTTACTAGAATTGGGGAGCCATGTTTGACAAGATGACTGTCCTCCACAGCAAGCTGGTCTTGAATTCTACAGCAAAGCCCTTGCTTTTTTGTGGCAGCTGTGCCCTTTTGAATGTTTCAAGCCGGTCTGAAGACTTAAGTTAAGATTTCTGCATCAGTTTACAATCTGTTTATGTTTGGAAGGTTTTCTTCACAACAGAAGTAGAAATGTAATTTTGAATGAAAGCTTATATGGTAGACATAAATACTCAGCAAGTAGTGGACTCCACAGCAAGTTCGGCATTCATGGACTCACAGAATATATAGGACCCTAGCATGTGATAAAGCACCAGGTAAAGGTGCAGACTGGAAGTTGCTCCAATTTTCACCATCTGAGAAAAGGTGTCTTCAGCACAGTGCTTAACAAAGGAATACAAATTACTGGGCTATATCAATGCAATAATGGTGAAAAGTTTGTTCTGTCCCATGTACTACAGACAGTAAATGACTCACAGGGTTACTTTTAGAATGAAGCAAGGAATCTAGTATTTTATTGTAGTTAATCTGTCAAGATAAGAGAAGCATTCTGTGTTTTTGAAGAAAATAAGATAAGTGTTTTGAATTGAAGTTAGAGAGAAAACTTCAATGGAGCAAAACTGGGCTCCGCAGTAGACCACAAAGATGAGTATCCTAGATAGCTCTCATGGACATTTTCAGGGCTAACTGCATATGTATTCTCTCTCTCTCTCTCTCTCTCTCTCTCTCTCTCTCTCTCTCTCTCACACACACACACACACACACACANCACACACACACACACACACACACACACACCCGTCTTCCCCTTCCTTCTCCCCACTCCCACACAAGTAGAATCAGACTCCAGCTCAAAATTAATTTAAAATAACAAGGGCCCATTTCAGCCTTCACCTTTTAACATGATGGTGACAGAGCTGATATGAAAGTGAAACAAGCAGCTGACTCACTGACTCAATTTCTGAATTTGTAAACACGCATTAGGAAACACTAAAAGCCAAATTAATTTGGCAGGTTTCTCTCTACAGAGTCCCAGTACAAAGAGTTTGAGGACATGATATACCCTTTAATTTGCAGAGAAGTACTTGTTCTCAGGCTAGGGATACACCCGGATCACAACATTCATATGCATGTTTTGTATGGCTGAGTGTATGATTTATACCTATTTTTATTAGGAAAAAAGAAAATTTTAAAAGTGGCCTAGAGTACTGGAAATAAGGCGAACCATACAACAGTAAACAAGTACAAGAATTAAATATGTAGGATTTAGAACAGAAGTGACTGAACACTAAGTGAGGGTCTGTCTATTTTGCAATCACAGGGTGTGATTTCAGCTCAAGTAGATATACCTGAGCTAGCTGTAATTGAGATAGTTCAGGTCCTTGAAGCTGCAGCAGTTTCAGCATGGTGCAGGTCACAGTGAAGGCCATGCTGCCGCACCTTCACTACTCCAGTACCCAGTCTAGCTAGATGAAAGCTAGCCCAGGTATATCTTCTCCAGATGGAATCACGTCCCAAGACTGCAGTATAGATACACCGTTGGTGTCCCGTCAATACTATGCTAAGTCCTGCATATTTAATTCTTGTATCTGTTTACTACTATACGGGGCAAAGCAACCTTGTCAGATGAGAATAAATAGAATTATTCTCCTTGGGAGAGTCATGGGGCTGTATTTCCTTTACCTTGTTTACAAAATATCCATAATGACTACAACGGGAGTCTCACAGGAGTAGTGAAGCTAGTATAGGGCTCTTAATCTTAATGAAAGATGGTTATGTACTTCAGTAAGAGCACAGTCCCATATAGTATGCTAGGTCAACATCTGAAGGATCAAGGGGATCAGCAGAGCAAACTGTTGATCTTCCCTCAAAATCAGAGACACTTGCCTGTACTTTGTTTCACGAATAGGAGAAAGAGAGCGGCAATCACCTTTTATTCTGTGCGAATTTTGTTTTTCTTACCAAAAAAGGCTTCCACCCATTGTGGTTGTAAAGATGACTTTCCAAATATAAACTGATGTACTGCAACCTTTGAGTCTTCAGACAAATAGTCGTAATTTATATATTTAAATTAAGCAGAAAACCCATATTTACTTACAGCGTTATGAAAATGATATCTTTAGTTTTACGAAAATAGTGTCTCTTTTTCCTTTAATTTGGGAGATATTGTGCCTGTCATCATACAGCACTAATGTAGAAGCTTTTGTCCCTGCAAGAGTACCTCATATAGAGCAGAAGGAAAATCTTGAAGCCACGTGGAAGAATTAAGATAATTTGTGCATAATAGCCTGCAAACTAGATTGGCTAATTGTCTACAGAAAAAAAATGTTTTCACACTGAAATATTTTGTTTCAGATAATGCATTTGGTAAGTAGCTGCCTTTATTATATAATGTTTTCAGAAACTTCAATAGAAAGACTAGAAACCTTTCTAAGATATCCTCCTTATGGGGAAAATAAATCATGAAACTTTGAAACTTCTGGTTTACATGTATTGCCTGCAAGCAACATATAAATAGCACAAAAGTGACTGAAACTAAGCATATATCTATATTGCCTACATTGTCCAGCGGGTGTGGTTTCAGCTCAAGCACACATACCCAAGCTAGATTATCTATATTTATGAAGGGTCTGATAGTGATTCCATATCCATAATACAGGATACTGACAGCAGGATGTACTTAGGTACTAGGAGAATTCCAATGCTGTCAGTATCAAAAGGCTTTCTTAATTCAGGGCCAGACTGTGGCTCATCCCTTCATAGGAGCACAAGCACAGGAAAGTGGAGCTGTTCAGAAATTTTGTATTCAAACCATTTTTCAATGGAAAATTGGGCCTTTGACTGAATGAATTTTTGTATGTGTTAGCTTCAGCAGAAAAATTTTATTTCCTGTTAAAGAAAACAAAAATGCCAAAAAAGAAGGGGTTTTGGCCAACAACTGAAATTTTGGATTTGAAAATGTTAAAGTATTTTATTTGAACATCTTTGATTGAAACTAAATGTTTTAAACATGCCTGAATCTAGCAGTTTCCTTCGACTCATTTAACATTTAAATCACACCCTCATAAGCCACCCCTGTGCCCAATGGAAGTTGTAGGTCAGGACCCCATTCTCCCTATGAGCTGGACTCCCCAGACAGACTATATCTGCCATGATGAACCACAATGGGTCAATAACAGGGGAGGCTGTGGTGTATCAAGGGATATGTAGGTGGGTCAGGGAGCACAGCTCCCAAGGGAGAATGGAGATGTAAGGCACCTGAAACTCTTGCAAGTCACCATGGAAGTGCAGGCAGAGTGATCTGGCTCAAAATATTTTGTTTCCATTTTCCCCAGTGAAAGTTTTCAATGAGAAGTCGAATTTTCCAGAGGGGGGGAAAAAGCACTGTTTTCCTACTAGCTCTATAGAAAGGGCACAAAAAGCTTTTGCACCCTGTGCAGGGATTGCTGAAAGTGTGGCTGGAAGCAGATCCTGCAATTTATCAATGCTCCTTCAGATGCTAGCTGCCAGAAAGGGACAGGAGGGAGCTGTGCTTCCTCCAACTGCCCTGTGATCAGCAGCTGTGGGAGAGGATGCAGAGAGCTGCAGTATAGGAGCCTGATCAGGGCCCCTCCAAATGCACTGGCCAGGCACAGAGAACCTAATCCAAAATTCACTGATGTCAATATGCTTTGTATTAGGCCCAGAGTGAGCTGCCTTATCCACTCCTCCCCAAGGATAGAACAGCTGCTATACTGGTGTGTGGCAACCTGGAGTCAGAAGTCTAGTCCCTCTGTGCCATGTACACCATTTCTGAGATACAAACTAGCCTTAGCTGTTAATATATTCCAAGCTAGTTTGTGGTGAGACGTGTTTCTTATTTTTCCAATTGTGACAAGATCAGCTGGGGGGAAAAAGGATGATTTTACTTTGTGGACTTTTGTGAACATAAAATCAGATATTTTGCAAAAATTGTAAATGTCCTTATTTAGTCTTTCACTCCATTATAAAATAAATAAATAAAAATAAAAAAGTGGTTATCCTGGCCTAAAATAGGGCAATTGAGTGCCAGATATCAGACTTTGCCTCTGCAGCACAGTAAGTATTTTTACAATATTTAATTTACCTCCACCTGCAGTAATTACATTGCTTTAAATGAGACGCCATTGTAATAGTCCTTCCGGGAATACAATTAAAAGGTTTGAGGTGAAACGAACTTTCCAAACTCGAGGAAACAAGCCACTCTTTCATTTACTTGCAGATTAGCAATTTTTCACACTTCCTGACCCGGAAAGCATGCATTAGTATTACAATGGAGAGTGAACCTAAAAAAAAAGGAGGCAGAAAATTAAATCTTGGTCATGAGGAATTCTAATGACTAAAAGTCTTGGGAAACCATAAATCTTCCAAAATGTTGTGTAAAGTTTAACATTTAGAACCAGATCACTGCATTAAGTTTTCATTATGGGCTTGAACTTTTCCTGTGTGTGGCAAGCCCTGACCTGATGGGCTACTGTGCACCTGATTCAAAGCCCATGACAGTATTCTTTTATAGATTTCCTTGTACTTTGGATCTGTCACTATGAAAAGGAGAGTGAGACTGAGTTCAGCTATCTCTGCTGTCAGGATCCTGACAAGGAGAGCCAATACCAATGGTCAGAGCAGGGTCAAACCTGAGGCTGAGTCTCAGAGTAGTTCATAGTCAAGTTCCAGGCTCGGGTCAATAACAAGGATCAGAGTCCAAATCAGGTTTCAGGGCCAAGGTCAGCAGATAAGATCTAAAACAAGCCAAGGTCAAAGCCACACATTTAAGAGCAGGAGTAGTCATAGCAGGCACAGAAGATCTGCACTGTTACCTGGGCACTTCCTGGAATGCCCCTTGGGTTTATATAGGGCAGGGAGCCAATCAGAAGCCAGGAGGCTGCTGCCTGTTAGGCCCCTTGAGGCAGGACTCCCCGTAGTCTGTGTCCACAGCAGGCAGTAAGTAGTGGAGCGTGAGTTTGTTACAGCTGCTACTGGGTGCTAGCATGGAGGCATTTGCTGTCTGATAGATCTAAGTTTGAAACTTGCTGGTCTTACATTCCACAGCTGAATGGCAGGGTATATGGCAATTTGCTGCAAGGCTTTTGTTGCCTGTGCCCCTTACCTGTTTGGGAGTATACGGCCAGTCATTATTGGTGGAGGGTCCTTGGCTCTGGAACTTGATATATCCTTGCAGTTCACTGGAGCGGACTTTCCCTCTTTTTAGAAGATGGTTGAAGTAACATCTTTTCAGAAATGGCTTTTTCTTAATTTGAGACTTCAGTTGGGTGAATGTATGTGGCAGAACTTACTTTGTAAGTGAGTGAGAAAGACCTAGTTGGGTTTGATCTCTGCCAACATTTGGCAACAGCATACTTTGCTCAATAGACACCAGGGGAGGCCCAGCTCCTACAAAGACGTATGCACATGCTTATCTTTAAGCAGATGAGTAGTCCCATCAATTTCAGTATGCCTGGAAGGATCAGGGACTAATAGCAATTTAAGTATTTTACAGCTTCAAAAGACAGTGAGGGAGATGCTTCACCATCCCAAAACCAACATGTCTAAGTGGATTTTCAAAGATCTTTTATTTGTTTATATTGCTACATCAGCTAAAAGTTTGGGGCTTCCGAGAGCATAAAACAAGATGTAAATGTTACCCCAGTGTTTTTCTCCTCCCCTATCCCCCAATTATTTCCACTGATTTAAAGTGAGCTTATTGTAACCTGCTAAAGCTTCAGCTGAATGCCCTAGATGCCTTGCTGGTCAGGGCCTATTACTGACAGAGACTTCTTCTCCCAGGAGCGTCTCCCAAAATCATTCTAGTTATTTTATCAATTTATTATACTCATGTAACTTTTCATCTCTTTCAACTTTTCTTTAGTTCCCAATGAAGCTGAGATCAGCCTCAACCCAGTAAACTTCTGTACACACAAACTACTAAGTAGTTGTTACACAAAAGGGAAGCCTCCACACAGGGACCAGGATTGGGATAGATCAGCTGTGTCATCTAGTGATGGTTGCACAGGCAACCTTAATTCTGGTATTTCCTAGCTTTTGAGTGCTTAACTTTGCAACCTTAATATTCCTTTAACATATACATGTAAGTAACATATATGCATATGTAAAACTAGGAAGAAATACAAATACTGTTTGTGTAGTGCTTTAAAAATGTAAAGGGTTATGTAAATTTTAAATATATTTATTATGACTTCAAAGTCACCAAGGGTTCTTAGGTATTTTCACTGAAATCTTTATTTACTTACCTAATTTTTCTACCAGACATTTGAACAGTTCTATCAAGAGAGAGGTGAAAACTCCTGTGACGTCTGATTAAAATATAACCATGCAAATCATTGCTACCACTCTTCTATAATTACAATGATCCTTATACAAAATATGAGTCAGGGCCAGAACGGGTTAAACAGCTTGCAGGATAACTAACCCAAAGCTGACCTTTAAAGACATTAGGAATGGTAATTAGGGCCATTCATGGTAAATAGGCTAGAACTTTGAAATGCAAACTTATGTTAGAAATTAGAGGTAATACTAATTGTGTGTATCTTAGATGTTATCCATGTAAACAGATAGTTCCTGTCTGTCACCATAGCTACTAATTTAGAGATCAAAAGGGCATATTAACATTTAGATGAATCTTGGGGAAAATAATGTCGTTGTCTATATGTCTCTTTGAAGTTTGTCATAGACTGCCTAATGAATAAATTGTCCTATGTTAATCTGTGTAACTAATTACTGGTGATGTTTAGAAAACAGAATGTTACATCAAAAGCCTATTGTTTACCCAGGACTGTATGGTCAAGTGGATGCTAGAACACTGTATAAAAAGACCTTTGGGTCCGGATCCTGTTTATCTCAGATCTGCTTGATGCTTCATCAGGGGAAGCTTAAGCCACCAGATTGGGATTCTAGTGCTGACTGGTCCACCCTGAATATGATATTGGACACTGGACTATAACCTATGAACTATTTCTGAAAGAACTCTTTGCAACTACAAAGCTCACCATCTCTGCTATGTATCTGAACCTCAGGAATTAAACTCATGTCTGTTTGAATATTGATCTTTTAACCATACTCTTTCTCTTTTGTTTTTTAATAAATTTTAATTTAGTTAATAAGAATTGGCTGTATATATGTGTATTTGGGTAAAATCTGGAATATTCATTAACCTGGGAGGTAATGTGTCTGATCCTTTGGTATTGGTAGAACGTTTTCTTTTATATGATGAAATAAGATTTTCAGAAATCTTCATCTTATCTGACCTGCATACCTGGATGGAGGCCTGAGGCTGGGTACTTTAAGGGAACGGTATCATTGACTTCTGAATAACCAGCGAGGTAATTAAGAAGCTGTTTTATGCTGGCTTGGTAAATCTAAGTATTGAACTATGACCAGCTTTTGGGTTTCCCCTAATTGAGTGACCTCAGCCAGTGCACACTGGAACCCCGGTAACAACTCCTTTCACATATAGAGTGTGTACATTAAAAATGTGCTATTTATTTAATAAGAACAGGCATTTATTAGTTATTAAAGTCTATCCTGGCTTTTGAAAATAAGATGACTTCAAATACTCAGGAAATATGTGATAAGCTGTTTTTTTTCAAGGCTGTTTTCAAAACATTAAAAAATGGTAAACCTATTTTATATGCCAGTGTTAGTTAATCTAATTTCTAAAGGGAGCTTAATCACCCAGAGAGCAAAGATCAGTCCTTGTGGAAAGAGTTGATATCATTTGTAAAATTTATTACACTATATTAATAATATATTTACATTCATAAACCTGGGAAGCATCCAGCCTGTTTGTGATGATCCAAAGAGTAGAGAAAAACCCTGTTACAGGCATAGAGGGTACAGGACCAAGTTCCAGTTATTGAGGGGAGAGGAGAAGGGGTCTGATGGAGGTGCATCTCTCTCCCTTTCTCACGCCACCAACAACTCTGTGTCAGACTTATCAGTCCACGATAGTGACTGTGGATGATGTGGTCTATTCTGTGCTTCCATAGCTGTTTGTGAGCTCTCTGGCCCCTCCATCCCACTGGCATCATCACTGCAGCATCTTGACTGTCTTTACTGGGTGGAGAGTCCTGGATGCACTTGTTCAGCTGAGGATATAAGATGTGCAGTATTTATCATGGGTTGACACCTATTCCACTCTCTCTTGTGCCTCATTGAACAAAGTGGAGGAGGAGTCCCAGTTCAGGAGAGGTTGCATATTGATTGCTGGTGTTGCCGAAACACTAGTAAATCTGTGCCCTAGACTTGCATAGCTTAAAATTTACCCCTAAATTTGTCAAGCTCTTTGAAATTCTTCAAAATAATGAAAGTTGATTATATAAATGTAGAATATTAAGAGCTGGGTATTATATGTGACATTGCTAAGGAACCTAATCTACATGTGTTTTGCAACAAGTGCCTATGCACGTATAAACCTGATTTGAACACAAGAAAGAAAATGACTGAAGTTACCTAGAAGCACCTATTTTTACACAGTTTATTGCTAATATCTGTATCTAAATGACATCAGATGCCTCCTTCCTTTTATGAAACAGATGTGACAGGTGTCATGTCAGGGATGGTTACATAAAATCTTGTTGAATGCCTTTGTTTTTAAAGCTTTAGGTATTCCCAAACAAACCCTTTTGAGTTAAAGACCATGAATGTTCAATGAACACACTTGTCGTTTTCTTCCACCTCTTTTGTGGTAGGGAACAAATCTTTCAAAAGGAAGACAAGGGTTTTCATGGATGAGCACGGCATCAGGCTGGAGACTGGAACTATGATTAAATTCAGATATTGAAGAATATATAAGGTGACACTCTCTTTTGCCTGAGGTCCTTTAAACTTCCTATAGTGAAACCCTTTAATTACAACAAAATTAAGCTCAAAAGGAATTTTCTTATCAAAATTATTGCTTTAGTGATTAATTCAAGGGGCTTTTTGCTTGCTGAAAATACATGAGGGTGGTGGAATGTTTCTTTGATGTTTTATTCTTTCCTTCATCTCCAAACTTTGTTCCCAATGAAGTCAACAGGAGTTTTACTGGGATCTTCAATGGAAGCAGAGTTAGAACAATGCTATATGCTTTTAAAAAATCCACCCTGAACCTATTAAAGTTCAGCAAAATAACATAACAACAAGCAAGAGGGGGACTGTAATGCAGATGCTTATGTTTACCTCATGACTGGGATGTCTTAATGGCTTTGGCACTACTAAGCAGTATGCACTCTGTTCTTTTGCATGCTGGGCAGACAGATGTGCATGGAAACTGGAAAGTGTCCAATGTCCATAAACTAGAAAACAGAGTTAGCCTGTCAGGGAAAGAGTGTTATTAATAAATGAAATGGATAATTACATCTTTCACCCAAGACCTCAATGCACTTTACAAACACAAAGTAAGGCTCACACTAACCTTGTGAGGTAAGTAATCAATTACTGCACCCATTTTATAGAAGGGTAAAGAAAATTGGATCAGAGAGGATAAAAGATCAAACTGCAAGTCAGTGGCAGAACTGGAAATATATTTAGGAAAACCTGGCCGTTGGTCCATCCTGGTCTAACCAACAAGACAACACTGTTTTCTCTTGAAATATCATGGCATTGTATAAAGCAAATTGCCCAGCAATCTGAGCTGAACGGAATCATCTGTTTTCACATATGGTACAAAACCTGCTCTTTGAGAGTTTCAGGAATGTGACTAGAATTTTGTCATTCTCCCAGATCTGTGTGGTGTTTTATACATTTCCCAGAAAATACATGTTGTGAGAGGTGCTATGTATAATAGTAAGTAAAAGAATGAATAATTAAGTAAAATTGAAACTCCATCCTGAAACAAATGTCAGATGTTGCCACACTCCTCTTTTATCCCAAAAGGAAATAAATAGTTTAGCTTCCGACCCCACCTCCACACACACACACCCTTTCTTTACCCCAGTTACCCCAGCTGCTCTCAAAAGCGAACTGTACATCCTGCACTCACAGCGTTTTTTGTCTTTTCTACAGTCAGATTGCAACTCCTTTCTTTTTGTCTTTAGCCCTTTTCAAACCATTCTCTAGAACCACAAAGGGCACACACAACCCCAGAAAAGCTTGGCTTTGCATTGTAGGGGAAGCAACAAGAGCAACTGTTTGTCCGGTGAACTGCCATGCTGATAGTTTGTTACTTGAGCCCTGAATTTCCATTGCTTCATTTTGATGTGGCTGCTCTAGGAGAACATCCAGAAATGTTCCTGACCATCTAGCATTAGGAAGAAAATCAGCAAACCTTGTAAACATGAGAACATGACAGCACCAGGTGAGAATGTGTAAAGATAGTTTGTTCTGTTCTAGAAAAAAATAGATTGAGAGTAAGAGAGAAAAAGAGAGAGGGGGATGATCATGGAATCTCTGTGAGTTCTTTACAAAATGTCATTGGAATAGATAATTGCACTGCTCGTTTATATGGTCAAAAATGAGAAGTATTGCCCATGTTTGGAATATGACTCAGCTGAAGTCAGACAAACTCATACAGATGTCAGAGCATGGAGGTGAATTTCAGACGTGAATTTCAGAGGTGAATTGCCCAGATAACAAACCTGTCCACCCTCCCTCAGATCTGTGTGAAAAAGATATTTGCATACTGAAAACAAGTTATTCACAATAATGTTTTCTGTATTATAACTTTATCTGCAAATTGGCATCGCTCTATTGAATTCAGTGGAACTAGGCAGATTTACACCACCTGAGGTTTTGGCTCTAAAGGAAGGTCTACAGTTTGAGTGCGAACAGCGGTGGGAGAGCTAGCCACCTGAGTATGTACACATCTGAGACTCTAGGCTTGTATTCAGTGCAGGGAATTTGGAGAGGGATAGGAAGAAGCTTGTTTTCTTGTTGCATTTCAAGCGGGGCAGGTGCACTCATTTTGTCCTTGCATTCTGTTTTTCAGAGACCATCCCATTTCCCCATCAGTTTTCATCAGAGCCTGTTAACCTTTCTACTACAACCCATTGCTAGTCAGATTTGGTTTTCTAAAACACTAGTTTTCAGTTATAGAAACACATACAAAAATACCTAATGCTGCCAATTTATTTATTTATTCATTTTACATTCTTGTATTCCAGAATTACTGTAGCCAATTTACTCATGGTAATAAGACTTTCAACAATCAAATCACCACTGAATTACCAAGGAGGTAGGAAGGGTAGTAAGTTCAATGTATGGTTCAAAATAAAGAGACTACCCCTGAACACACAACTAGCCAGGGAGCCATATTACATACAAAATAACACTAAGGGCAAAAATCAGAGATGATGTGTAAAGTGGTATGGTTTGCACACCCTGACACTTATTTATTTAAATCACAGGTGGATAAAGGAATCGAAACTGATACAATTTGTAAATGGATTAAAATGAAAGTAAATGTGGAGGCAGATTACTTTAAATTACAACCTTCTGTTAGTTGTTTTTTCCTTCTCCTTGGACCTTTAGCCTGTGATTTCACTGCAGTGAGGTAGTCTGTGCGTTTGAAGTTATTGGGGATGATGAATGTTCATGTGTGGATGATTGTGTTGATTTGTGTCTAGGGGGTTGTGCTGGGATATTTGTGTTGATTTGTGCAGGTGGCAGTTGGGGGCATGGTTAGACCAACTAAGCCACCATCTGTGCAGTGTCCCACATGCAACAGTGTCTTTGGTTGTATGTAAATGAGCTATAGAATAAGGGTAATGATTGCTTGAGTTACCTATGAGATCACAATAGTCTAGGCTTTTTGGCATGACCTAGGTACATGCAGGGCCGGTGCAAGGATATTCTGCACCCTAGGCGAAACTTCCATCTTGCGCCCCCTCCCCCACCCCCAAATCACATACATTATACACAATACATGGTCACAGAGTAACATGTTATAATTTAGAATTTATGTTTCCGCGCTTTAAGTTTAGCAAATTTAGAAACAAGTTCCTCCAAGTCAATGCTGTGAGGAATGTCATGTTCTATTGACAAGGTAGATAGCCCAACAAGTCTTTGTTGAAACATTGATGTTCGGATATATTTTTTATCAACTTGAGAGCCTTCGAAGAAGCTTCGCTCACCACTAGGGCCACAGAAATGGGAAGGCAAGAGGATGCAAGTGAAGAGCAACAACTGTGTATAGGGACACTATCTGTCAGCTTATTTTCATATGAACATTCATACTTCGGTATGAACTCCTTTGACTCATCTTGCCAATAGCTTTTGCAAATTCACTACGAATCCAAAAGCAGCATAATATCTTTGGATTTCACCATGTTGCAAAAGCCTTTTTATCATCCAGATTGAAGCAAGTTCCATAATTGCTTTGTGTTTTATTTTGCAAGCTAAACATGGCAATATCGGAAGCCAAATTACTGAACTAAATTTCTTGCATTCAAATTGAAATCTTTCTACTGAATATTTGCTGTGTCAATGACTGCAAAGTAAAAATTCACTTTGAAATTTTCGTTCGATCATAAATAGTTCTCATCTGCTTATATGTGAAACTGCGTTCCTTTTTTGCTAAATACGGATGATCTGGTTCAAAAATGTGCCATACATCCAACTCCTCCACAGATTAACAACCTCATCACAATGTTTTTCTCAAAGCGCTGGCGTCACTCGCAGCCACAAGAAACTCCTTGTTTCTCCAATGTGATTAATGGGCATCAATATATCAATTCTTTTCGCCTGAAGTGAATTGGTTTGCGAGTTATGTGAGACTTCTCAAAACAATATTCATACACACAACACAACAGAAACAAGAAACTTGTAATTAGAATGCTTTTGTAAACCTTTCGCATCAACTTGTGATGTATTGCCCAGATAGATCTGTCAGAGTATTGTTCTTCATAGACTGTCTACCAAGGCATCATGAGATGTACCATATGAAGCAGGATGGGACAAAGCTCCCCCCAAAAAGACCTAAGAATGATGGCTGATACATAACACAGACAGCCTGTCCCTCACAGGCACTACCTCATAACAATGCAATTTTGCTCAGAAACAGAACACTCAATAGAGGTAATACTAATGAAATCAGTGGTCTCGTACACTGGCCAAGCAACAGCATGACAACTACCCAACACTAATACGCAGTCCATCCAACTTTTTGACTGCTTCTTCGCAGCTGGTGAGGGGTAGCGGTGCCGACTGAGCCCAGGTGATGGGTGTCACTACAAAATCTACAAACTGAGGCAACGGTGCTGGGCTAGAGTCCTGCGGAAACTGCTGTCCTGCACCAATGGATGCACAGCCTCATGAGGAGAGAACTCAAACAAATGATACGCTCCTCTGCATGATTTCCCCAAGCCACCTTCTTCAGGCAGCGCTATGGGGTCACTCGGCTTTAGGCTGCCTGTAGCACAAAACACAGCAGCAGGGCTTAACGTCAGACCAAGGGGCTGCCCAGAGGACTCAGGGGGCCTTGGGCAAAGCAAAAATTGGGGGCCACTTTCCATAAAACATTTGCAATACTATAGTAACGTGTATTAGGTAAATGTAAAAAATAACTAGTGAAATATACATTCCAAAATTAATTTGTAATAAAGTTTGAAAATAAACTAAATCTTATTCTAAAAAACATGAAAAGCTGTAAGGTATGTATAGTACATTTGGTAATTACATAATGGGCAGTTGCTCAGTGATTAGTGACGGTTGGTAGCAGCCTGGGCTGTCAATTGCTGGGGTGGTGGTGTTGTTGCCAGCAGGGCTGGGTGAGGAGCTGGGCTCTGGGTTCAGGGTGCCCTGCCGCTCACAGGGGCTGGGCACAAAGGGATGTAGGCGAGCATAGGGTCAGAGGGGTGTAGAGCTTCAAGTAGGGGGCTGCGCTCAGAGCTGGGGGTCAGGGCTTTTTTTGGGGATTGGGGTCAGCGGGGTTTCCCAGCTCAGAGGGACTGAGCTCCGGAGCTGGGGGTCAGGCCCTGTGGGGGGATGACGGGTCAGGGGGCGTGCCTGGGGCACTGGGGGTAGCTCACGGCTCTGCAGGTCTGCTGTTTCATCCAGCCTCCAGGGCACAAAGGGAGCAGGAGCAGGGACCAGCAAAGGACCAAGGGGGCAGGACAACAGGCACCTGAGGCCTAGCCTGTGGGGGAAGCACTTGCTTACCTTTGCCCAATGCATGAGCGTTGGGGTCCTCTTTCTTCGCCACTTCACGCAGACACACTGAGGCTCGTTTTCTTCTCCATTGCCCCTCGCTGGGCTGACGTGGAGGCTGAGCGCAGAGGGGCAGCTGCTGCTTTCCTCAGAAGTGAAGCTCTGGTGTTGCGCTGCTGTCGCAGGGCCCTGCCAGGCTGCCTCTAAAGAGCACAGCTGCGCAAAAGCTCTGCCGCAGCCGCCGGCGCCCCCCACAATCTGGCAACCAGAAACAAGTTGGCAGAGGCTGCGAGCCCCTTCTTGAGAGGGGGAGGGATTCTGAGTGCTCTGACTGCAGCTATCAAGGATTCCCCTGGTCAGCGTGCGCCGATGGGCAGGCCGAACCTCTGGGCTGCGGTGGCGCGCGCTGACCATCTGGGGCGCCCTGGGACGCCGGGCTACCGTGGTTGGCTCCTGACGCGGGGGACGCCCTGGGTTGCCAGGCTGTGGCGGGGACGCACTGACCCAGGGGACACCTTGGGCTGCCGGCTGCAGGCAGCTGCTGCTGCCGGCAGCTCAGCCCCTCCAGCAGCAGCAGCTGCAACCATTTAAAAATTTTTGCCGCGGCAGCTCCCTGACCCGGGGGGTGCCCTGGACTGCTGGGCTGCCACAGCTGCGCCCTGACCCCAGGGGCGCCCTGGGCTACCGGCTGCAGGCAGCTGCTGCTGCCGGCAGCTCAGACTATCTCTCCAGCAGCAGCAGCTGCAACCATTTAAAAATTTTTTTTGGGGGTGCAGCTTTTTGGTGCCCCCAAATCTTGGCACCCTAGGCAACCGCCTAGTTCGCCTAAATGGTTGCACTGGCCCTGGGTACATGCCTTAGTGTAGCTATCTGCCATATAGGTGTAATTCTTAAAGTCAAGATGGCTGAAGACTTAAAAAGTGAATATTAACGGACTGCAGAACCCAGTGATGATTCAGTCTGGTGATATTCTGAACAAAAAGAGCTCTCAGCCATCCTTGTATTAGTTTCTGTTTCATCACACTGACTTATATATTTTAAGCTTCTTAGGCCTTGGCTACACTGGCATTTTACAGCGCTGCAACTTTCTCGCTCAGGAGTGTGAAAAAACACACTCCTGAGCGCAGCAAGTTACAGCGCTGCAAAGCGCCAGTGTAAACACTTCCCCGGCGGTGGGAGAGTGGCTCCCAGTGCTGTAAGCTAATCCCCATGGGGAGGTGGAGTACCTGCAGTGCTGGGAGAGCTCTCTCCCAACACTGGCACTGAGACCACACTCGCACTTCAAAGCGCTGCCGCGGAAGCGCTCCCGTGGCAGCGCTGTACGGCTACAAGTGTAGCCATACCCTTAGTGACGGTCTTGGAATCTTATTATGTAGATAGATGCCCCTACACTAAATGACCCAAATTCAGAGATGATGCATAGGGAAAGATGTTAATTAAGTCACTGGCAAATGGGTGCAAATCTACCTGAGTCTAATTAAGTCTAAGGGAGTCCATAGGAAGTATAAACTGGTATAACATTGATGAGGGTGGGGCTGATAGAGGTGTTGTTTATACCAATGTCTCTTTGTCCAGAATTATTTAGAATCACCTCAGAGTAATTTGTATGAATTCAAAAAACAATTTTTTTAATAAGATTCAAATTTGGACTATTGAATGTGATAAAACCTTTCCTTTAAGAATATAATTGAATTAGTAAATATTAGTAGGTGGCAATGATAATACTTTGTATTTTCATAGGGATTTCCATCCAAACATACCAGAGCTCTTTACAACTAAGTCAGATAGCCTGACTATTGTGAGATATAGTAAGCAAGCCACTGAATACAAAGAATAAAGCACAGACGTTGTATGATTTGTCCAAATTACAGATGTGACTATCATATAACTGACAATCTTCTGTAAAACATCCATTAAGATGTTCTTGAATGTTATAAGAAAAGCTCCTGTTCAGCTATTAATGCTTATTTAGAACATTATATAAAATATGCACTCTTTTCTTTAAAAGTGTAATAATATAGGGAAAAATAAAGATTAAAGAGCCAAATTCTCTGCATGTGTAAATGGACTCAGAAGACAAATTAATCAGCTATGTAAGAAGATGCCAAATGCATTAACATCCTTTTGAAATAAATGGAGCTGCGCCTACTTATGGCATTGATGAACTTGGCCTCAGGACCACATGCTTTCAGAGTTACTGGGTGTAATCTGAGTTTGTTTTCACATCTAGTTTCCCCAGACTTAGTGTTTGACATTCTATCTAACTTCGTATTCCCCAACTCATAATATCTATTTCAGCCAGTTTGTAATGTAATTCAGTCTTCTTGGGTGGGTTTATAATAATATGGAGGAAGAAATACATATGCTAATTTATGCATATGTGCTATGCTTATAGGAAGTTTTTTTAATCCACTTCTTTGAAGATAATCTATACAATTTATTTGTTTGTATATGTCAGTTCGTAACTTTAGTTTTGTAATCAATTTGCACTACATAAATAAATAAAATTCAATGAACCTCCTTTCAGGACGAAGAGAAGGATTTGGAATAAAACTGGTCAATTCAGTGGTTTTGAAGAGCTCTTACTTACCAAATCACATTAGTTTATTTTTATCAATTATTAATTATAAATTAATCTGTAATCTATAATTGGTGTAAATATTGTGTTAGGCATAGCTTTATGGTATATTTTTTTAATTGCTCTGGGAAAGTGGTTTCTCAGAAGTGCACAATTATATATTTCATCTTCATGATTTTCTGTCTGTGGTTTATTGATGAACTGTCCACTGTAATTAGATAATTCTGGAAATGGAATGACTTTTTTCTTCTTAGGCTATTATGGAGAAACTAAATGAATTCTTTGCATCGGTCTTCATGTTGAGGATGTGAGGGAGATTCCCAAACCTGAGCCATTCTTTTTAGGTGACAAATCTGAGGAACTGCCCCAGACTGAGGTGTCATTAGAGGAGGTTTTGGAACAAACTGATAAACTAAATAGTAATAAGTCACCAGGACCAGATGGTATTCACCCAAGAGTTCACAAGGAACTCAAATATAAAATTGCAGGACTACTAACTGTCATCTGTAACCTATCATTTAAATCAGCTTCTGTACCAAATGACTGGATAATAGCTAACGTGATGCCAATTTTTAAAAAGGGCTCCAGAGGATACCCTGGTAATTACAGGCCGGTAAACCTGACTTCAGTACCAGGCAAACTGGTTGAAAATATATTAAAGAACAAAATTGTCAGACACACAGATGAATATAATTTGTTGGGGAAAAGTTAACATGGTTTTTATAATGAAAAAATCATGCCTCACTGATCTACTAGAATTCTTTGAGGGGGTCAACAAGCATGTGGAAAAAGGGGATCCAATGGATATAGTGTATCGAGATTTTCAGAACGTCTTTGACAAGGTCACTCATCAAAGGCTCTTAAGAAAAGTAAGCAGTCATGGGATAAGAGGGAAGGTTCTCTCATGGATTGTTTCCTATCTTTTAACCAGTTACCAAAGGGTAGGAATAAATGGTCAGTTTTCAGAATGGAGAGTGGTAAATAGTGGTGTCCCCCATGGATCTGTACTGGGACCAATCCTATTTAACATATTCATAAATGCTCTGGGAAAAGGGGTAAACAGTGATGTGGCAAAATTTGCAGATGAGACAAAATTCCTCAAGATAGTTAAGTCCCAGGCAGACTGCAAAAAGCTAGAAAAGGATCTCTCAAGACTGGGCAATTGGGCAACAAAATGCAGATGAAATTCTATGTTAATAAATGCAAAGTAATGCACATTGGAAAACATAATCCCAACTATACATACAAAATGATGGGGTCTAAATTAGCTGTTACCACTGAAGAAAGAGATCTTGGAGTCATTGTGGATAATTCTTTGAAAACATCCACTCAATGTGTAGCGTAAGTAAAAAAAAAAAAGCAAACAATGTTGAGAATCATTAAGAAAGGGATAGATAATAAGACAGAAAATATCATATTGCCTCTCTATAAATCCATGGTACACCCACACCATGAACACTGCATGTAGATGTGGTTGCCCCATCTCAAAAAAGATATATTGGACTTTGAAAAAATTCAGAAAAGGGCAATAAAAATGATTAGAAGCATGGAACAGCTGCCATATGAGGAGAGATTAATAAGAGTAGGACTTTTCAGCTTGTAAAAGAGATAACTAAGAGGGTATAGCAAATAGAGTATTCACCGGAGCAGTGCCTCCTGCTGCTCAGTCCAGGAATTAGCTCACTTCCAGCCTTGGAGCACCTCTTGCTGGCCAGGAACCCCTCCCCCTATGTCCACCTTCACTCATTGGTTACTATAATCTACTACTACTATCATGTAGGCCCCTTTCTCTAGGGCAGACTGCAGTCTGTAATGGCTACCCATCATTGACAAGGGGGTTGGACCAGCTGCTTCTACCTACTCCCGGGCTACACCTCCACAGCCCCAGTACCTGTTTAGGCCTTTAGCCAAGGCCTCAGTCTGGGGAGTTGCCAAGCTGGAGTTCCCCAGCTCTTCTTTCCTTTTCCCCAGCACTGCTCTGCATCAGGTACCCTGTATTCTCAGGCAGCTAGGCCCTTCTCACTCCAAAGTTGGAGATGACTGTTTGCCTTCTGGCCCAGCAGATCTTTTATAGGGCCCAGCCTGGCCCTAATTGGCTACCTCCCAGCCTCTTCTTATTGGCTCTCAGCCCCAACCCTCTCCAAGGTCTGGCCTTTTAACTCTTTCAGAGCTGGAGCAGGGTGACCGCCCTGCTACAGGGGGGATATGATAGAGGTCTAGAAAATCATGACTGGTGTAGAGAAAGTAAATAAGGAAGTGTTATTTACTCCTTCTCATAAAACAAGATTTAGGGGCCACCAAATGAAATTAATACGCAGCAGATTTAAAACAAACAAACGGAAATATTTTTTCACACAACACACAGTCAACCTGTGGAACTCATTGCCAGAGTATGTTGTGAAGGCCAAGACTATAACAGGATTCAAAAAAGAACTAGATAAATTCATGGAGGACAAGTCCACCAATGGCTATTAGCCAGGATGGGCAGACATGGTGTCCCTAGCCTTTGTTTGCCAGAAGCTGGGAATGGGCGACAGGGGATGGATCACTTGATGATAACCTGTTCTGTTCATTCCCTCTGGGGCACCTGGCATTGGCCACTGTCAGAAGACAGGATACTGGGCTAGATTGATTTGGTCTGACCCAGTGTAGCCGTTATTATGTTTTTATGCAACCTTTAAATTTCATAATAAAGTCTACGTTAAAAAGAAAAGCTTTACAAATTGAGCCAACATATTTTTAGGTAAAATATATTAACTATCATTAAAACTGTAATATTTAACTTAAGGTCTATGAATAAACTCCTAATTAATCTAAATCAAACTAAAGTGGTCATGATTTTTAAACAAATGGAATGATCATACATACAAGGTATCTGGCTTGATCTTGACAGGATCAGATTTATGCTCATCGCATTTGTTTACTTTTCCAAGTTAGTTAACTTCATAGCACTTTTTTCAAAAATATTAAGGGTGTACAGCAATGAAAAAATGAAAATTGACTTAATCCTAGTTTTGTGTGTTGAATCTGCCCATTAACCAGGCTGTGGTATATAGTAAGCAAAGAAACAAGTTTATTAAGTATTTTCCCACCTCTACAAAATATTTTGTGTTAAAATATTATCCTGCATAGTTATTTTTGTGATATCACTGATATTATTTGGGTTGTAAATAGATGTAAACCTGCATCCTGTTAAAAGTCAGTGACAAAACTCCTATTGATTTTAATGGGGCCAGGATTCCATTCTTTTATCTATTATCATAATGATGGCAGTGCTTGTTTTAATTTTATAGTTAGACTTTAAAACACAAGACCTTAATATCTCAGTTGCCCACAGAGGTTCCCCTCACCTCCTTCTCCCACCCTTTTCTGTTTAGGTCTACTTGTGATGCCCTTATTCCCGTTGGTGAGCAGTTACTTGTGTAAGTAGTTCTACTGGTATCAATACAAGTTCTTGAGGGCTAAATCATGGCTTAGCTGGACCAGTGTTTGAACTGCACCTCTTAAGCTCCTGCACCAGCTACCTACATGATAGGTAACAGCGTGGTTGGGGAAGTAGGATCCACAGAGCTGCTATGTCCTCTTGCTGTGTCCGTGGAGCTTTGGTTCTACCCAAGTCAATGTGGCTGACAGCATAGCTGTGACAGTGCATTGGGTAGCATACTGTGTGCTGGAGATAGTCAAAGACTGGTTCACTCATTCTGTGGAGCTGAAGAGACACCTGGAGGGATTTTGTGAGACTCTTCCTGATCAATTTCAGAGGAAGCACAACAACCCAGTGCCCCTACTACTGGACACATCATAATGTCATGATCTGGTCTTATGTATGTGCCCACCAACGTGTATAAGCACTTCACTAACTGGTCTTCAAACTGTAAACTCTTAGGGCTGGTCTACATTACGGGGGGAAATTGATCTTAGATACGCAACTTCAGCTACGTGAATAACGTAGCTGAAGTCGAAGTATCTAAGATCGAATTACTCACCGTCCTCACGGCGTGGGATCGATGTCCGCGGCTCCCCCAGTCGATTCTGCAACTCCATGCGGGTTGGTGGAGTTCTGGAGCAATATAAGCGCGTTCGGAGATCGATATATCGCATCTAGATGAGACGCGATATATCGATCCCCGAGCAATCGATTGCTACCCACTGATAGGGCGGGTAGTGAAGACGTAGCCTTAGAGGCAAGGACTGTTTCTCACTATTGCTCTGCACAGAGCATAGGAGAATGAAACTTTAATTTTAGCTGGGAGCTCTAGGTGCTGCGCTAGTACAAGCAATAATTAATTGTTCCTAACGCTATATTCAATGGCATTTTTAAACATTTAATTTTGATTATTATGAAGAAAAAAAAATTTATTTTACTTGTTGAAGCAATGTGCCTTAATAATTTGAAACAGAAGTGCCTGTCCTTATGTCTTAGTTGCAGTGACATCTGTAACTCATGAGCTTACACAATTCCACGCATGACGTTTGCTATGCTTGGCAAATTTCCTCTGACATGTGCTAACTAAAAGATGAGCTCTTATTTTGTAAATTTGTTCATGACTTAAATTCTTACCAGCAACACACAACTTTGGGGTGAACTGAGTGGTTGATATTAGGATGATTAGTGGCAAGTGCTAATATTTTTCCAGGGTGAACGATTGGCATGATTTGGGCCTGCAATTTGGGCAGCAGCTTCAGTTAGCAGATTAAGGGTTTTGACTGGAATTCTTTATCTAAACAAGGGGAAAGGCATACGATAACTCTACACTGAAGTGTCAGAACCACTAAGTCAATTCGTCTAAGCACAAGATAATGTTGTGTGCTTCCAGATTTTTCCAGAACATCACGTTATTAGCCCAGTTATTTCAAGGTTTGCCAATGTAGGGGGAAAAATGTGTTCACAAAACATTCAAAATAATCTGAAAATGACCTGTTGTAACATTATCAAGGCTCTACAGACACTGTTCACATGCTTTGATCCAGAAACTTATAGGTGTGCATTATTTTTTCTCAAACTAAGTTCAGTCACACACAGAGTTGTGCAAGGGCACGGCCCTGAGACTGAAACTGACCATTTTTGACTTTTGTCCCAGATGTGAATTGAATTTGCTTGGCAATTTCTTTTCACATTTCTTGTCCTGATTTGCTTACATCTGGGACCACTGACCCTTTATAGAAAATAAATAGCTGTTCTGCAAACATCCGAAGTGTTACTCTTACTTGTGCCCTGGAACTTGTTTAAAGTAATGTGTTGTGATAGTTGCTTGATTTGTAGCCTAGCAGGCAACAAATTGGAAGCCTTGATCCATTTTGTACAAATCCTGATCTCTTATGCCTTAAAACTGAACCTCATTCATGATGTATTTTATATAAAAATGTTTTAGATCCCTATGTGAGATGAAGTGTCAATCTGCAGCGTGGACTACTTTGTTGGATGTCTGTCTGTTATGGGCACACATTTTGCAGTGCCCTGAAATGGGGAATTTAAAGGAGCTATTTTTTTTTATTATTTCAGCCCAATTACTGAAAGAAAGAGAAGATAATTGGTAGAAATCAAGCAAGGATTTATATGTACAGATGTTCAGGCAGAAGTATTTTATATAGCCAAATTTTGTACAGTGCATGCAGAATAGCAGTATTTGGTGAACACAGAAGCACAAATGGAACAAAGTCAAGACTTTTTGATGGAAAAGGATTTAGAAAACTTATCTGATAAGAGTGAGCATATGTGAGCCCTTTCTTTTGTTAATGTTATAAGATGCCTACTAGAATTGAAGCCCAGCTTTGAGATGTGGCCCTCGCATTCAACCTAAATTTCTGAAACTGAAAAAATGAAGCTACTGTATCTATCTGGGAGGCTAGATTATGTATCTAGTTCTAGGCTGAGATATTCTCTAGGCTGCCTAAGTGATTTGGATGCCCTTTTGCCCTTAAAGTTAAAGGGAACTGTGTCTCCAAATCCTCAATGTGACTTGGAGAATCTCACTCTCAAAGAGTCTGAAATGTCTGCAAAAGATGTGCTTGATGTTGCTGAGATTTATTTCATATTTGGAAGTTAAGGTCTGATTGTTACACTATTACAGTCATTAACAGCAGGTTCTTCAGATCTGGCTGTTATGTGTTTCTGTTTGCAATGTCAGAGTTTGGTACAAAACTTCCTCTGAATCCCTGGTGTCTGCAATCAGCTGCCTTGCCTCAGTCACATCTGTGCTGAAGATATAATGCAGTTGCCCAAAAGGCACATGGGTTTAGGCTGTGTGTACCCCTCCCTCATGTTTGCATGCAGGAGGTGAACTTTTACATTCCAGGAAGAAAACAGTACAAACCAATTAGGGAGAAATAGTCTTCCTTCCCCTTTCCCTCTCATGCAACTGTTTCTGCCTTGATCAATAATCCGGCTGCTTTGTGGCAGGCTACCAAATGTCAAACCTCATTCAGCTTTCTACAGATCATGCACTTCATGCTGATACTTCTTTGAGAAACATGGTAGAATTGTTAGAAAGCTAAAAGTATAAATAAGAAACATTTTTCTTCCTCACGCTTTACGTGAATCCTTCCCTGGTTTTCTTCTCTCATCCTGCCTTAATTTCATCTCTCTTCATTTTGTCTGTGGTCTTTAATCCATTTTGTCATTGTTAGCTCCTTCAGATGTCACATTTTTTTCCTTACAGCTCACAGTCAAGACTATTTTTAACTAAATGAGTTTAATCTCTGTGCAGGTTTTCCTAAACTCTACATTTTCTTTGCACACATCACAGACATATGCAGAAAAGGGAATGCAATTGGAAAGATTATTGAGACGGGCTTTGCTTATACATCATTGCAGGTCATTAATTATGGAAGTTTACACACAGACGTAGCACTGCTGAATATTATAGCATTAAATGAAGCTCACTTATAAACCTCACATTAGTTAATTCTGCTTCATTTGATTGCTATCATGCTTTTGGGAGTATGGAAAGTTTGGGAAAGTAAAGGAATTGCACCTCTTTGTATTTAATTGTTCCACGGATGATGAATAATGGCATTTATCTTCTGAAATAAAATCCTTTTTAGCATATTAAAGAAATATGGCATATCATACCGGAGTATTAGTAGAATACAGTAGTGCCCCAAGGCCCCAGCTCTGATGAGGACCGCATTGTGCTAGGCACTGTAAAAACAATAGTAGAGATCCTTTCTCTAAAGACTTTGCATGGTCTAAAGAGAGGAGAGAGATGAAGGATGGAAGGGAACAGAGAAGAATAGAGTGGTGAAGTGACTTTCCCATAGTCAAGTAGCAGGTTCCCAAGGGTGTGTCTACACTGCACACTAAATCCGGGCTCCGATTCAGATAAGAACCCAAGACTTGCTTTCATCTACACACAAATCGTAAAGCACTGAGGACCCAAATCCTAGGACCCTGCTGGGGAGGGGGTTCAGAGCTGAGTCCTGCTATGATTCAGGTTCAAGCCCTGTCATTTTGCAATGTTGACATAACTCAAGCCACAAACCTGAGTCAGAAGGTCTGTGTAGGGTAGTATGGACACGTTAGCACAGCTGTGAGACCCAGCTCAAGCGGGCTTGGAACACCGAGTCCACAAACCCAGGTTCAACAGCCGTGGTTTTAAAATGCTCTGTATATATACCCCAACACACCTGGAAACTGAACCCTGTCTGCTTACCCCCAGGTCAGTGTGCAAACCACTATCCACATTGAAATACATAAGAATTAGGCCAAACATATTTAGGCCCTACAAACATATTTAGAAACACCTATCTACACATATAAATGCTCTTTGCATCGGATCATTACAGCATTTTCCTGAGACCAACCGTAATGTCAAAGGGTCTTTAAGATTTTTTTTTTAAACTTTGAAAGCAATGTTGAAGAAAATTATTGTAGACTAATTTTCAAACATGCAAACAGGATTTTTGGTTAACTTACTGTAGTGAATCTATGCTGACAAGAGCTCCTCAACTGATGTTGTGGCAGAACTGAAGTCCAGCGCTATGGCCTGGTCCACACTACGCCGTTAAATTGATTTTAACAGCGTTAAATTGATTAACGCCCTGTACCCGTCCACACTACAGTGCTCTTTTAAATCAATTTAAAGGGCTCTTTAAATCGATTTCTGTACTCCTCCCAATAGGAGTACCCCTAAAAATCGAATATTATTATCAGATAGTATTATTGTGCGGAATTCAAGTTATTTGGCCTCGGGAGGTATCCCACAGTGCACCACTGACCACTTGGACGAGCAATCAGAATCAGATGCATGGCCAGCGTAAACAGGACAAAAGCCCCCACCCCGCGAACTTTGAAATTCAATTTCCGTGGCCAGGTGGCGAGCTCTGATCGCACAGTCGGACCACGCAGAGCTCATCCAAGCCACAGGTAACATGCAGTTCCTGAGAATCGAAAAAGAGCACCAGCGTGATGGACACGCACAGAGGTATGGATCTGATCGCTATCATGGGGAGAGGATAATCAGTGCTAACAGAACTCCGTTCCGAAAAGACAAAATGAAAACTATTTGAAAAATTCATGAGCTAAGATGGGAAAAGCCCAGCAGGGATCCAGTGGCAGTGGCGAGTGAAAGTTATGGAGCTCAGCAAGATTACAAAAACCAAAGCAAGCAAACGGAAGATCAGGGTCAGGACCAAAAACATGCCGTTCTCGCTGAAGCTGCATTGCAATTAGGGGGCTGCCGGCCACCACTTACACCACCCCTTGTCCGTGGTTCCGAGGGTGGAGGTCATAATCTCAACATGCGGAGGACTTCAGCAAGGGGGAAGGTGAGGAAGGAGGAGGAGAAGAAGAGGACGACCTTGCAGCGAGCAACAGCCTCGTAGTCCAAACAACAGGAGTTTTTGTGACCCAGACGGAATTACCCCCCCGCCCTCCCAAGCCACTAGCCTAGACAGTTGACAGCCATGGAAGTGCCTCTGGTGAGTGTATTTTGTAAATATCCAACATGTTTAAAAGCAAGTGTTTTTTAAGATTTGATTTGCCATCAGGGTTGGGATGCACTTTGCAGCCAGGTAAATGTACAGTAAAAGTTGTTAACCCCAGATCTGAGATGGAGCAAAATCTCTCAAAGAATCTCCATGAATCGTCTGATGGTACCTTGCAAAAGGCCCTTTGCAGAAGTCGTTTCCTGGGCAAGGCAAGCTTCATTCGTTCACCATGATAGGACACTCTGCCTCGCCATGCATTGTAGCAAGTAATTGGGTATCATTGCGTTGACAAAGCTCAGTGCGTATGGTCCGGTGATTGCTGGCATTCAAGAAACATCCGTTCTTCATCTCGCACTGTGATTCTCAGGAGAGTTATATCATTCATTGTAACCTGGTTGAAATTCCAGGAATTTATTAAGGGGAAGAGAGTGGCTATTTTCTATGGGCTGTGTTACATCAAATCCTTCTTGCATGTAGGAAAGCGTGGGGGAGGGAGGAAGGATAGCGCTGAGCTTTTCTGCGTTTGGCGAGCAGGAATCTTTCCAGCTATCAGCATGCAGTCGGAGGGAAGAAGGGTGGTGATATTACCATGATAGCAGCCATGCGGTGGGGGGAGGAATATAGCAATTCCCTTGCATAGGGAAAGAGGGAGGGGTTGGCATCTGCTGGCTGGCCTGTTAACAGGAAAAAAGGCATCATAGGGCATGTGTATATGAAGGCTGAGAAGTAAGATTAAAGCCTTACCATGGCCAATGAAGTGAAGATTGATGCTGGACCTGCGTCTGTGCGATCTGCAACACCAGAGCCACAGGCACTCAATATAAAGATGCCAAAATGTGGACCTTGGAGTGAACAATCACATGTGCTATGTAAGGTGGTGTGTTCTTCACTGGTGAAAGAGTATAATTCATTGTTCTGTAAAATGTATCTTTTCAATACTTCTCTTCCCTGTTTTGCCCTCCCCCATTGCACTTGACAGTTTCCATCTCCCTACTCCATCCCGAGGCTAGCTCAGATAAGGCAGGAGGAGAAGAGACGCCGAGATGAAATGTTTCTCTGAAATCATGGAAGTAACCCGCAATGAAAAGCTTCATCAGAATGAGTGGAAGGACATGCTAGCAAAGTACAGGAAAGATGCATGAACATTGAGGACAGAGAGGGACGCTCGAGATGAAGAAGTGGCGCCAGAAGATCAGGGGGTGGCCACGGAAGATCAGCGGTGGCAGATGCAACGCTGGAAGCTTGCTGCAGTGACAAACTGATATCCTCCGAGCTCTGGTGGATCTTCAGGAAGAGCACGGGGGTTACAGAGTGCCACATGCAAGGCCCATGTTTAAACCACCCTCAGTACTCACAATGTCCATATTCTTCCTTCACCCAGACGTGTTAGCAATGCATGGGGGAAGGCTTTCTGCACCCTGCCCACTCCACCCCCGTGCGAACCAGTGCAACCAAAACGCTGTCATTACATTGAAATGCTGCTTAATAGCCTTGTTCCTTTCCCTCCTACTCCTCCTCCCAAACCACACCCGGTATACCTTGATAATTCTCTGTGCTCTTTTTATAATTGCTGTTTCACAAAGAATACATGCAAAGGGGGAGGGTGGGTTGCCTTACAGGCAATGTCTTTTAATAACAGAATACATGCTTTTAAATGATAGTTCGACTTTATTTCCTTAACAAGCTGGCAATCAAAGGGGGAGGAAGGTGGGGTTGCTTACAGGAAGGAGTCAATGAAGGGTGGGGGTCATGCAAGGGAAACAAAACACAGGCCAGATCACCACCGTACCCTGGCCCGTGAGAAACTCTTGTTTTCAAGGCTTCTCTGATGCGCACCGCTTCCTGGGTTGGCTCTTCTAAATCGCCCTTGTGTCTGGCTGCTCGTAGTCAGTGGCCAGGTGAGTTTGCTTCAGCTCTCACCCCACCATAAATGTCATCCCCTTACTCTCACAAGAGTTTGGAGCACACAGCAAGCAGCAAATAACAAACAGGGACATGGTTTTGAAGCTGAGTCTGACGAGTACAGTAATGATCGCAGCAGCTTTAAACGGCCAAATGCACTTCTACCACCATCTTTGCACTTTGCTCAGCCACTGTAGATTGAACAAGCATCCTGACCCACTGTCCAGGCTGCCTGTGTATGGCTTCATAGCCATGGCTATCAAGGGATTATGCTGGGTCACTCAGATAATGACGGCATTTTAAACATCCTAACTGTTATTTTGTGGTCTGGGAAGTATAATTCCCTATGCTGCAGCACGTTTTTTAAACAGAGTTAGTGCTTCTGAAAGACGCAGAGCGTCATGAACCCTTCCTGGCAATCCCACCGTGGAATGTGGGTGAAACGTCCCTTGTGATCCACCAGGCTTGCAGCACCATTGAAAAGTACCCTTGCGGTTTACGTTACTGGGTGCCCTGGTGGCTCCGGGGCCAAGATTAGGGATATGTGGTTCCATCTATGGCCTCCCACAGTTAGGGCCACCCCATCCCATGACAGAAAAAGCCATCCACTATGACCTGCATGTTCCAGAGTCACAACCTTCGTAGCAGCAGAGCCTAATGATTGCTTTGGCTACTTGACATCAAGCAGCCATAGATTTTCCCACTCCAAATTGATTCCCGACGAGCACGGTAGCTGTCTGGAGTTGCAAGTTTCCAGAGGGCTATTTGCCACTCCACTTCTCCACCGTGAGGGGCTGCATCTCATCTTGGGTACTATAGGCAATTTCTAGGAGTCAAGTGGGGGAAAACAAGCTCACAAAGTTCAAAGAAGGCCTCTTTAGCATGCGCAATTTTCGCAGCGTCACTGCGGAATACACCCACACCTGCAAAAGATGCGGTTACCACCAGTCTGCTTGTTCCCGCGCCCAAAATCGCGATAATGGTTTGAACCTGCCCCATTCACCAGCTCAAGTAGCTCCAAAACACAGTGCCTGCGTTAGGAAATTTCGTTCCACTTCCTCAATCGCTCTCGTCGCCGCGCCGCCGTAAGCTGCCCTCCTCCTGCCCCTGCCTTTGCAGTTTCATGTTTACATAGACAGCACGAAGAATGCGCGAGGTATTTACAACGTCCACGATTGCGTTACTGATCTCAGCAGGGTCCGATGCTTGCTGTTCTTATGGCGTTTGCTCAGTTCACCCAGGAAAAAAGGCGCAAAATGGTTGTCTGCTGCTTTCACAAAGGGAGGGGTGAGGCTGTACCAGAACCACCACGCGACAATGATTTTTGCCCATCAGGCACAGGGCTTTTCAACCGGAATTCAAACGGGGCGGGCGGACTGAGGGAACTATTGGATAGCTACGGAATAGCTACGCCACTATGTCACCGCTCCAGAAAATGAGCTAGCCTCAGACCATGGACGCACACCATCGGATTAAGGTGCCTAGTGTGGATGCGCACAATCGACGTTATAATATCTGTTTAATAAAACCGGTTTTAGCTAATTCGAAATTATCCTGTAGTGTAGACGTAGCCTTTGAAACAACATGACATTTGTTGTGTGTCATTTAGGGATAAATTTTAGCTTGGTTGAGTTAGACACGTTTTACCCCGACCCCTTATGGCTTTACTGCCACAGACTTTACATCCAGATATGCAAGGGCTGCAAGCCTCCACAGAAAAAGGGGCTGGGAGACTGGGCAGAGGGCATATTACTCCACCCCAGAGTGCTGGCCAGCAGACCTGAGCTGGTGCAGAGAAAAGGGGTAATAATTTGCTACTGGTCCATAATTAGAACAAGACAGCAACAAAGAGGGAATCGTGGAATTCAACATGTTAAGATTTTGTTTCTAATTTCATTGACTTTTTATGCTGTAACTAACCTAAATTTAATAGAAATAGGCACAAGTTGGCCATCCTTTATTTTTGGACGAGATAAACTATTCCAGTATATTTTTCTGATTCAGATTTTCCTCAGCAGTTTATGCAACATTATTCAGCCTGATGCCACCCCCTAGGGAAATTAGTTGAGATGCTGAGAGAAAAACATAGTATATTTAATGTCTAGCTCATATACACTATGACTCAGTATACCTTGGTTTGACCATTATAGAGAGGAGAGGCTGGCCATGACATTTAGATTATGTATATTACAAAACCGTCCCTCTACCCACAACAAAGACCCCATCTCCCCCCAAAAAACAAGTCACGCTACTGCATACACTTCACTTCTCCTCCTGGACAGACGGGTGAGAGAATAAACAACTCATGACATATGCGTAGTCACATTGCTTAATGTGCTATTGGAAGGCACTCAGCTGTTGCGGTGAGCACGAAAGTATACGAACCACTGTGAAATAGAATAGTTTGGATCCAGCTTTAAGCTTCCTCAAAGTGCAGAGAGGGTCAGAACCAGGGTCTTTTGTAATCCAGGGCATGCTCCAGCAAGCAGTTTCTCACATAGGCATCTCACTCATTGAAGTCAGTTGGTGAGAGCTTGCTGAAGTGGGCCTTTGCATCTCTGAAAGTTAGAGAAGGTCAATATAAAATTAATTTATGAATGCCAAAAACTAAATTGTGCAATCTCTAGAGAAGGACAGACAAATTGTAATAGACTGGAGTCTTATGAGATTTTTAGAGGCCGTGATCTAAGCTTGGAAAAACAAAATCCAATGTCTAAAAAAAAAGTTAATTTTCCATGATCTTCACATTAACTTATAAAAGCCAGGGATGATTTTAGTTCTGGAATTGAGCTAAAAAGCATCAGGCAAGCAAAAGACTAAGAATTTTTTGAAAATATTTTATTTGTTTCATAGAAATAGATCAAGCAAGGGATGAGGAGGTGATGATGCTAGTTTTCTGTTTGTAGTTAGCATTGTATTTCAAAGCGTATTGCTGTTTATAAATGCGAAGGATTATGGCAAAGAGTGGTAATGATTTCAGATGACACTTCTAAGGGTGTCCATAGAATTGTTGTTGTCAGATCTGACAGACAGCTTTTGTACTTTTTAAGGAGAAAAAGGATCTCGATATTTTCAGGTAGAGGTGCTTCACCTGAGCCCCAGTTCTGCAAAGGGTTATGCCTATGCATACAGTTACTCCAGGCAGAGTCCCATTGACTTATAAGCCCATGACTTTTGTTTTGTTCTCTAAATGCAGGACATAACACTTATCTATAATCAGCAATACTCTGATTATAGTAATTTATGAATTAGCACCTGGAAGTTAACATTCAAATAATGTTCTTTGTCTTTGGACATTGTCCTTTTCCCGTGTGAATAATTATTTTATGTTTCATTACCCTTAGTGAGGCAAACATATGGAGAAAGGGCCCACATTTATTCTCAATTATATGGGTGCAACATACCTTTGCTTAAATTCAGTTAACAATGAGACGAAAGAGCGTAAGAGGATAACCACCTCCTAATAATATGGAGGTGGGAAGGGAGAAAAATGCTCTCGTGGATAGGGCACTGGACTGGGACACAGGAGAACTGGGTCTAGTTCTGGGCTCAGCCATAAATTTCCTGTATGATTTTAGGCAAGTCACCTACTCTGCCCTGTGCTTCAGTTCCCTATCTATAAAATACCAGCAATGCCCCTCTGCCATGTACATTGACCAAACCGGACAGTCTCTACGCAAAAGAATAAATGGACACAAATCAGATGTCAAGAATTATAACATTCAACAACCAGTCGGAGAACACTTCAACCTCCCTGATCACTCGATTCCAGACCTAAAAGTCAAAAAGAACAGGAGTACTTGTGGCACCTTAGAGACTAACAAATTTATTTGGGCATAAGCTTTTGTGGGCTAAAACCCATTTAATTGGATGTATGCAGTGGAAAATACAGTAGGAAGATATATATACACAGAGAACATGAAAAAATGAGTGTTGCCATACCCGATATAATGAGACTAATCAATTAAGGAGCAGGAGAAAAAACACTTTTGTAGTGATAATCAGAATGGCCCATTTCAAATCGCTGACAAAAAGGCTTGAGTAACAGTAGGGGAAAAATTAGCATGGGGAAATAGTTTTACTTTGTGTAATGACCCCATCCACTCCCAGTCTTTATTCAAGCCTAATTTAATGGTGTCCAGTTTGCTCACAAAAGCTTATGCTCAAATAAATTTGTTAGTCTCTAAGGTGCCACAAGTACTCCTTGTTCTTTTTGCCGATACAAGCTAACACAGCTACCGCTCTGAAATCTATAAAATGTGGATACTATTTCTCTAGCTCACAGCTGTGAAGATAAAAGAGCTCTCAATATTTTTTTCTTGGTGGTGACTTAGGAGCTTGAACGTCAATGAGGCCCAGGCTTGCAAGTAATTTATGCACTTTTTGAAAATGTTGCCTAAACTCCATCCATTAATGACTATGAAGCACTATAATGATAAAGGCCCATATAAATACATAGGCAGACACTGTACTTAAACTGATGTATAAAAAGTGTTCTGTACATTGTCGGAACATTATAACATTATCAGCACAATAGCTGGTCCCAGGAACATGCAACCCAGAAGATGCCCCCTGGCTCATGGCATTCTCTCAGCATCTGAAACACTGGAGTTGTCCCCGGTGGTAGAAAAATATATCATTTCTTGTTAAATAAGGAAATAGAAGAGGGGAGGATAATTCCTCCTTCCCCCTTTTGTCTTATGCCATCCTGCCTCTCTGCCTGGACATTTGTAAATTGGTGTTACAGCTAAGCATGTAAAAGGAACATCCAAATCAACTTTTAGAAGGAAGGTGAAAATTAACATCTTCCCAGTCAATTGTCTAGGGGAGGGATCGGCAACCTTTGGCCAAGGCCGCCCGGGGGGGCGGGGGCAAAAGGCCCTGGGCTCCGCAGAGGCCCCCAAGAGAACAGCTGAAGCTCCTGCCCCAGCCCCTGCCCGACCCGACCCGTCTCCGCCCCTCTCCCGGAGCCTCAGTGCATCCAGGGCTGTCCCTGAACAGCTGCAGCCTGACTCTGGTGGGGTCTGAGCTCCGCCCCGCTCAGAACCACGTGGTGGGGGGCAGGGCTGTGAGCTCCAGGCTGAGTGGAGGAAGCTCACAGCCCCACTCCTTTTACCCCGCTCTGAGAGGGAGGAGCTCACAGCCCTGCCCCCTTACCGTGCAGTTCTGAGCGGGGCGGAGCTCAGGCCCCACTGAAGCCATGCTGCAGCTGTTCAGGGATGGCCCTGGGTGCGACACGCTGAGGCTCTGAGTGAGGGGGGAGTTGGGAGTAAGAAGCAGGGGCCGGGGGGGGGGCGTTGCTAAGGGGCAGGGAGTCTCGGGGACAGTCAGGGCACAGGGAGGGGGCAGAGGTTGGGGGAGCAGTCAGGGGACAGGGAACGAGCGGTTGGATTGTGGTGTTCTGGTCTGTCAGAACTCAGCGGGGGGTGGTAGGGGTGGGCTTTCAGGGGACAGGAGGAGGGGGGGGTCCTGGGGTTGTGGTGTGGTGTCTCTGAGAGGTGGTGAGGAGAAAAGGGCAGGATGGGTCAGGGATTCTGAGGGGGGACAGTCGGGGGCAAGAAGTGGGTGGGAGTCAGATAGGGAGCAGGGCCAGGCGTTTGGGAGGCACGCCTTCCCTACCCTAAAGCTCATTCAGCAGTTTGAGGCTTGCAGAAGAGCCACGCTGTTAGCTTTTCCATTAGGGCTACCATCCCTTTCACTTCTCAATGCCAATTATAGCTTATTTAATTTAATATTTAATTTCAGTGCCAATTTGTTGAAGGACCCATGGAGCCAGTCTCTAGGAAACGGATAAATGCATGGGGTTAACTCCTAAATGGCTATTAGCCAGATGGGTAAGGAATGGTGTCCATAGCCTCTGTTTGTCAGAGGGTGGAGATGGATGGCAGGAGAGAGATCACTTGACCATTATCTATTAGGTTCACTCCCTGGGGCACTTGGCATTGGCCACTATCGGTAGACAAGATACAGGGCTGGATGGACCTTTGGTTTATAGATTCATAGACTCTAGGACTGGAAGGACCTCGAGAGGTCGTCGAGTCCAGTCCCTGCCCTCATGGCAGGACCAAATACTGTCTAGACCATCCCTGATAGACATTTATCTAACCTACTCTTAAATAGCTCCAGAGATGGAGATTCCACAACCTCCCTAGGCAATTTATTCCAATGTTTAACCACCCTGACAGTTAGGAACTTTGACCCAGTTTGACCCAGTATGGCTGTTCTTATGTTCTAACCTAAATGAACCCAAAGTTATGGAGACAGATATGAGTCAAGGAAGCCAGCAGAATATCAGAAACCTGCAAAAATCTCTGACTGGACGGGCTTAGGCATTTGGTCACAAGCTGAGGTGGTTCAAAAGTTTTGGATTTTTTTTAAGTAGAATTTTTTTATTGTTTCATTAAACAATCAAACACAGCAAGCAGCAAATATTTGGCCACACAATTCTGAAACCCCAAACCATATTCAGGTTTTGGCAGACTAATTTCAGTTTTTCAATTAAAAGAAAACACAACACATTTTGAAGGAAAGCAGACATTGTCCATGATTTTTTTCTGCTTTTTAAAAACCCCTACTTTTTGAACCAAAAAAAGTTTTGATGGAAAATATTTGTCCAACCCTTTTAATGAGCTTTAGTGCCTTTTAGCACTAACTGATTCTGAGAACCAGTGATGCCTTGTAAAGAAGTTTTCTCAAAACTTGGTTTGTGCTGAGATGCGGAAGGTTTATTTTTCTCAGGGCCGCCTGTGAGGGGGAGCAAGTGAGGCAATTTGCCCTGGACCCCACAGGGGTTCCCATAAGAATATATTATTGCAATTTTTTTTATGGAAGAGGCCCCTGAAATTGCTTTTCCCCAGGCCCCCTGAATCCTCTGGGCAGCCCTGCCTTTGGCACGCAGCACGTGGCCCGGTTTGTTTACCTGCCGCATCTGCAGGTGTGGCCGCTCGTGGATCCCATTGGCTGCAGTTCGCCACTCCAGATCAATGGGGTCGGCGGGAAGCGGTGCAGGCCAAAGTTTGCCAATCCCTGGTATAGGTCTACCAAATGCCATAAATAGGCTCCGAATGGAAGCAATTATGTAACAGCATGGGGTTTATATTTTTTTTCCAGTTTGATTTTTTTTTTAAAGTTTGCCAACAGTTTGGCTGTTTAATCAATCTGTCATATGAAAAAGCGTATGAAAATTTATGTACAAAGATGATTTTAGTCACTAAAATCAGCACATATGACCAAATACATACCAAAAACATGTTCTATTCATCAGTAAGAAGGGGCCATTTTCACATAGTCACTTTTCAGAGATGAGGTGCATTATAAAGGAATGTAATTTATGTGATAACTAAACCACTGTAGCAAGAAAAGCAACTAAATACAAGGGTGCAAGTTAAAATCAGGCACCCCCGACTTACAGCTTCTGGGTCCCCAGTATGCAATGGCCTCAACTTCCTTATGCTTCCTCTCACCTAGGAAGTAGGTTTCAGTAGGGTATAAAGAAGTCTAATATATCAGTTTTAAAAACTTTAAATGTGGCTCTGTGGTTCCCCTCCAGAATATGGCACCTGGAGCACAGGAATAACCCCAAATCATTATTAGGCAACTGAATTTTCACATATGTTTCTCAGTGTATTCATGGCCGCACGACTTCTTACCTTTTTGTTTTTCAGACTGCTTAATTGAGTTACAGTTTTCTTTAAGCATGTCTCCGGCACGTCAAATTAAAAATGGCCTGGATGAAGGTAACAGATTTAATATATTTTTTCTAATAGGGATGACTTGAAGCTTTGTACTTTTAGAAAATTAAATACAAATACTTTAATGTATATTTTAAATATGCCAAAGAATTTTATGCACTGTTGATTTTCCCAAGTTTGGCTTGTTTTACTACCAAAGCCATCATATGTCAAAAAATACACATGTTCTAGTCTATAGTCAGATTGAATTCATGATGAGAAATTAGCAAAGCACTACAGAGTATGGCATTATTTTTAAAAAGGCAGAGCTTCCTTAGGAACTTAATTTGCGAACATTTCTAGTGTGTTACTCAAACATATTTGCAGTAATCTTCTATGGTATTTTGCCAAGTAGGTCAATTTCATTACATGGCTCACCACAGAGATATTTTTCCCATGGCTGTCGGTGTTTTATAATTCAGTACCATATCCACTTATGATCAAAGAAAAGTTCTAAATTCTAAATGGCAAACTAACTGTATTCTCTATAGCATATATCCCATAGCAAATCATAACAATAGATATCATCCTCTTCTGTTTCTGGAAGGGAAGATGGCATAGTGAGCCTCCTCACCTTCCCACGCCCTTCATACAAGAAAGAAGGCAACCTCTTGTGACAGAGCATGGCCCTTCACTTCTGTCTTCTCATACAAATGGCTCTAATACCTCTGGTTTGTGAACACCAATGCATAGTTTATTTGTGTTATCTCAACCATCACACCTTTACAGTCCCATGCAGCAACTCTATGTTCAGTAACATATAAAAATCTTACCTTTTTGCCAGAGGGAAGAGATCCAGCCATGCAGCAATCTCCCTTTACTCTGGCCTGCTAGCCCCTCCCACTCTCTCATTCTCCCCTTGCACTTCTTTCTGGCATGGTTTTCCACTCTTCCAGTTTACAGCTCCTTAGCTCCCCTAGCTCAGGCTGGTCTAGTAACTTGTCTCAGTTTCCCTCAGTCAGGCCCTTCTCTGGGGAAACTACCGGTAATTGGACCTGCAGTCACCAGAGTGCTGGTGCTGCTGTTGGTTCACAACACTGTCACATTTCTCTAACAGATGTTCAAGAGAGGACAATGTGGGGGCCCAGCTACTGCATTGGCCAGTGCACCATGATTTTTAGGAGTGTGTTCTGATGGAATGCATAACCAGCTCACACATATGCTAGAGTGAGCAGCACATGCTAGCCAGGTGCCTGCTTCTCCTTTTCAAAAAGCAGAAAGGAAGTGTATCCCACCACAAATTCCCAGTCCATCATGAAGCCATTCTGACCTATGCCGGCACCTCTCTTCTCTCCACCCCCCGCCACACCACTACATCTCAACTCATGGCAGAGCAGGATTTCGTCTCCTCCCCTCCCGCTCCCCCCATCCTTCTCTTTATGTGTAACTGCTGGTTTTCACTACTGCACTCCTCCTGAATTGGTCCAAATTGGCAATGGTCTTTTTGAACCTGCCTTATCTCATCTGGACACCGCAATTTGTTCTCGGAATCCCACAAACAAGTTCCAAGTATTATTAACAATGGTATCCAGAGAAACTGAAAAGCTTAATTTTGCTTCCAGCCCCCTGCCAATTTAAAAGCTTTAATACTACAACCAGGTTTTGATTTGTAAAAGTCCACTTTTTAAAAGACAGCTTACTACAATCCCTGTTTTCTTCCACAATTTAACAAAGACATGGTTTTTCTTTAACGGGTGCTCCTTTTTCTCAGTAATTGGTGCATTGCACTCTAGCCTCACCCTGTAATCATCTTGCACGGGCCTCTAAGGATTTATGTTTAATATAGTTTGCTGTTCGGTTGGTTTGCTTTTTGTTGCTGCAGTAAAGCAGAGAGATAGCATGAAAACTAGTCCAGACGCTAATGTCTCAGAGAAATTGTGCAACCCAAACAAACTCTGAATATTATTTGAAGATTTATTGTTATCAACTTTCCTGAGATGAATTTGGGTACTAACAGCAAATGTCAAGCTAACTGCAATCCTCTATGAAAAACAGCTGAGCTAGAACAGACAAATGATCCATGTGCTCAACTTTTAATAGCCGAAAAATTAGCTCCACTTTTTCTTCCAAATCAACCCGAGTGTCTAATGAGATCATAACATCGATCAGCTGGATACTGCTCTGGAGATCACTGACCCAGGGACTTCTGGTGCCAACTAACAGGGAACAAGAGAATTACAGGGATCCCCCTGGGTCTGGTAGCTACATAATATTTCACCAAAGGTGTCATGTAAGATCTCTACTGAAAGCATGTGTCACAGTGATCATCATAATCATTGTGAGACGTATGTGTGGATAATATGTATTGAGTAATGTACATATGATGAAAATTATGCTTGTATGGCATGTGAGCTTGGGCTGGTCACCAGAAGGAGATAAACAAATTTGTTTCCGGCACGAGACTTTAATCTATCTATTTGGCTATATGTAAATTGACTATTGTATGGCTTGTAGTGGGTGCCCATTTACAGACTGAGCCTAATGTTAATGAAGGATTATGAAATCTTCCAGAGAGGGAATTTACAGGAAGAAATAAACCAGTAGGAAGCCCAGAAGAAAATGGGTCATTGGAACTGTATCTGGGGGTACATCCATTTATCCTTCACCAAGGAGACAAGCTGCCAGCTGGATTGTCTTATGAATGGAAGATTACAGGTGATCTGGCTACTTGATCCTATGAGAGGAACTTTGGGTGAACTAACCTTTATGAGACAACAAGGAGTCCAGTGGCACCTTAAAGTCTAACAGATTTATTTGGGCATAAGCTTTCGTGGGTAAAAAATCCACTTCTTCAGATGCATGGAATCATGCATCTGAAGAAGTGAGGTTTTTTACCCACGAAAGCTTAAGCCCAAATAAATCTGTTAGTCTTTAAGTTGCCACCAGACTCCTTGTTTTTGTGGATACAGACTAACATGGCTACCCCCGATACTTGACTTTATGAGACTGGGGAATATTTTTTACTTAAGTTTATGCTCTAGAAAGCATGTTATGATTTTATTTGATATGTAATCCTTTGTTTCCATTAATTCTACTTCCTTCTTCTTGAATCTTGTTCTTTGTTAAATAAACTTCCTGTTTTTACTATAAACATGTCTAAGTGCTGGGTGTTGAGCAGAGTGGTGATCCTGAGATGTAGACTGGTGTTCACTGTTTTTTCAAGAGTCGTAGATCTGTGAATTCTGCGAGTGACCAGTGGATCAGGGACTGGACATTCCACTGGGTTGCTCAGATGACTTGGGGGCTGGAGTGTGCCTATAATTAACCTGTAAAGTCAGAGTGGGGTCTGGGGAAGCCTGGAAGGCAGTGCTTATGTTGCCAGAGCCTGCTGGTGGTGGGGAACTGACTCACAGCAGGTATAGACAAGGTATAGAGCAGGTGGAAGCAAGATGCTTCACCACACTAGGTATCCCCAGGAAGTGTCATAGATGCCACATAGATTATAGCTAATGATTTATCACTGCCTGTTTGAGGTTTAAGATTTTCAAGGGCACTCTTCTGGGATGCTTCATGCTCCTACTCTTTTATTTCTCTTCCCCAGCCCACCTAACTGGCCTTTTATTTATAAACCTGTAATTAGAAACTTCAGAGTGGGAGGAGTTCTCTTCTCCCTCTGTTGATGAAAAGGGAGAAGAATGGCTATAAAGAGCCTCATTTACATACTTTGCATAGCTACATTCCACCAGAGTCACCGTAATTGTGCCAGACTTAGACATTAGTGGAGAAGTGAAGGAATCTACTCCAAGCACCTTAGATGTTCTTGGCTTCCCCCTTCTGAGTATCCTGCAGCACACAGAGATCTTTTCAGCACAGAGATAACAGAAGCTGAGGTGTCTTCAGTGAGGTCCACCCCCAAACAGTCCATACATTTAGCTGAAGCATAGTGCGGGGTCAGAGGGTGGGGCTACACAAGCAGCTTCAGTGCCCTTCAATGCCTGAGCTACTGCTGTTCACTGCCCTGACCAAGGAGTGGGGTTTAAGGTGAGTGGAGTGATGTGAGCAGAGAATCTGGGCATCTACAGACACAGGTGGAGAAGGAGCTGAATAAACTTCAAAATGGCTGCGTGCTTTATTTAAACATTACAGTATTGCTGAATGTCCTCCGATTTCATGTCCCCGTTTCCTTAATAAAGATTCCCTTGCTTTGCAATACGGAGTCAGAGCATTTGCAAAGGACATGCTACTGGCTAAGAGCAATCCAGAGGCAGCTTTATATATATTCCCCCTGAAGTCTGGGTGGTAGCTTATCACAATTTTGTTATTCTTCAAGAGGGGCCCTAGACATACTGACGCCAGCCCTTATTGCTGCCATTATGCAGCTGGCCTCTGAAAATATGTCTACACAGCCTGTGCAACAAGCCTCCCGGGCCAGGTTGACAGATTTGGGCTAGTGGGGCTCACACTGGTGCTCTAAAATAGCTATGTAGATAATGCTTTGAAGTTGCAGCTTGGGCTATGAAGCCTCCCTCTCTCCCTAGGCTCAGAGCCCAAGCACCAGGCTGAGCCACAACATCAAAGCTCTGTCTACGGTTATTTTTAGAGCACTAGCATGAGCCACGCTAGCCCAAATCTATCGACTCAGACTGGGAGGTTTGCTGCCACAGGCTTTGTAAACATACCCTTGGATAAGATGTAGTTTTTCTAATGGTGGAAATGACCACAGGCTACTCTTCTAATTACAGCCAAAAAGTGATTCCAAATTTCCATCACTTGACATGATCGGCCTTTAGTGCAACTGCTAGGAGAGACATGTTAGGAGACACTCCAGCCACAATGCAAAACAACAACATATACAGAGAGCAGCACATCTCCTTTTCTTTAGCATGAGATGTCTTTCTTTATTTGTTATTCAGTGAGAACGCGGCCAAATCCTGAATTTGAAGACAATATTAAAAAAAATTCGTCTTGAAGGAGACAATATATGTCTGTAAAAGTTGTTATATTTGTAATATATCTAGTAATGAATAGGCTTGGTCTTCAAGTATCCATTGTCTACAATGGAAAACTTAAAAACAATTAAAATCAAAGGAATAACTTGAAATACTGTCCATAGCCAAGTTTGATTATGGTCATCCTTAATTACAGCCAGATTGGTGGGCTGCAAAAGCAAGTGAAACAGTACATTATGTGACCGTAAAGCACTGTGTAAATTGTGTCAGACTGAGCCTGAAGCCAAGGTAACAGTTCATCCTTTGCATCCTTAATATAATTGTTTCCTGCTCTCAAGCTTTCAAAACAAGTAATGGATTACAGCACAGTTGCTGCTGCTCTGTCTGTGAGATTAATTTTGTTTTGTTTTGCACAAGTCTAAATTCCCATGCAGACCATAGAGTCACATAATGTTTTATCACACTCTTTGGGTTTTTGGTGTGAGAGGAGGAGGAGGAGATCGCTGCAGTCAAATGCCCGCCCCCCTCCCAATCACCTCTGACTGGCTGAGCTGTTTCAGAAATGTCAACTTCAGACTGTTTGGCCCCTTTGAGAGAATCTTCCCTGGGTTAACAGAAGCAGTCATCCCAAAAGGAACCCAAAGATGTCATTTGCTATATATGCGGAAGTCAGGCTGTGTGAAGTAAACTCCTTTGCAAGGGAAGAGTGTGACAGGGATACCTTCTCCATACTTTGGACCACACAAACAGGCTGCATACTTCCCAGTTGGTATACACCAGAGTATTATTTATTGGGTCCACTCCACCAGTTCATCATTACAGCCTTGAGCAGCAGCATGCAAGTGGACATATGTTCCTCCTAAGCCTATGCTCCAGAGAGGAAGAGGGAAAGAGCTCCTATTCTTGAGATCCTGTATCCTCTTGCCCCTACCCACCTCCTCTCCTTTAGCTGTTGCCCCCTGGTAGGTTGACTGTTCTCATTAGCTCATCAGCCTCCTACCTAATTAAGCTATTGAGCATCCATCTCCCAATTAAGTCCACTCCAGGGGCAAATAGCTAGTATTGTAGTGATCAGAACGCTGGGTCAGAGAAGTCACAGAGAGGCTTACGTGGCCCCTTAGGGCTGAAATTGGTTTTATGTGACTCTTGATAGGAAAGCACCTCTCCTCATCCCCATGCTATCACCACTGCAAAAGCTGTGGAGTTTTCCAAAATCCCACAGCAGAGTGTCTTATATTAACTAACTAAACTAGTTACTGTTTAATCATCTCCAGTAAATCAGCAGTGCTGAGTGCCTACAGTGCAATGATAACGATTTTCTAGCTCTGGGAACTCCTCTTAGTATCCTACCATCTCTCCATATCCTTGGAGAAATCATTTAAAAGTAGAACTGTCTGTAAAATGGGGTGGGGGTGGGGATTCCTGAAAATATTCCATTGAAATGTGTCTCTTTGGCCATTGAAAAATTTAGAATTTCAAACGTCTTTTGACTAACTCTAATTATAAACACGTACACACACACAAACCCCCCACACACTACTTAACTAATTCTTAGCCAGCCTTTTGGAGTCTCTTTATGTAGACTAAATAATACTGGAATTATTCACAGCTTTTTAAAAATTCTACTTATTTTTGCTGTGAAGATATCCTTTAAAATAAAGGATTGTAAAGCAGGGCCTAAGTTCATAAGTTTTCACTATGATTTTATTACTATTATTTCTTATTGCGCCACAGTATTACCTGAAAGCCCCAATCAGGAACCAGGGCCCTATTATCATTACACTAGGCATTGGACACACATAGTGAAAAGACAGTGCCAGATAGAACTCAGAGTCTAATCCAACTCCCTTTTGCCATTTATTTCAAATGATGCTGGACTAAGCCCCAAGAGTCTCACATCTTGCAAGTACAGGAGTCATTCATGATCCACTCTCATTGTCACCTCCAGGTGGGGTCTTTAGAAACCACAAAATCCATAACCATGGATCCCTTGAGTTGGGTGAGGAGAAGGGGAGTGCTTTGAAAGCTATCATCGATGGCAGCCCACAGATTCCCTACCAGCCATTGCTGGCTGCCTTCAGGGGATCAAGCTACTGTCTGGTTTCAGGGCATTAGCAATCACGCTGCAATTCCACTGTTGCTTCATAGTCTGTGGGGTGGGATTCCCTTTGACACCCTCCACCCATATGACAGATTGGTGGTTAGCATTTGATCCTTGAAAACAATATTAGCAGCAGCTTTTTGATCAGCCACGTATTCTGGGGCTAGAGCTGTTTTTGTTTCTCATCTAGATATATAAGGAACAGTGTGTGATCCTGAAACTGTCATTCAGACTTAAATTCTTTCTCAAACTGCAATAAATATGAAAGTGGAAGCATCTCATTTATCATCTCTTACCCAAAATGAGTCCCTGCTGGCTACATAGTGGTCCCACACTATAAAAGGACTGTTAGGGAAATGAGCAACTCTTTTGTAACAATTAGGACTTCACTGGCACTGCACAAATGCAGTGCAGACAACCTGGGACTTCCATGGGAATGCTATGAAAAAGTTTGGTGTATGGTAATGCTGGCAAAGCACAGCTGAACTGCTGCTGATTCACTAGTTCTGGGACTGCTGGAATGCTACTTGTAGCATGTTTAACTCAAACTATCACTGAAAGAAAACTCTCAGAAATCTAGTGGAATACAGTTTTGTGGCTCATACTTAACACAGGGCTGACCTGACCCAGGGCATTTGGCCTTGAAGGTGACCTGCAAAGAATAAAAAAAAGACTTAAGCCTTTTTTTGGTTCTTTATGAAGTGTAATGATTTATTTTTTCATTGGAAAATTGCAATCTTTTCTTATGTGAAAGACTCGAGGATGGCTAGCGAACTAGTGAAAAGGGTCTTCTGTCTCAAGAGTCATGGAAGTGACAGTTGAACAATTAAGACAGGAAAGGTTTTATTCTCTTTAAAAGTCTGCTCTGGTTTTATCAACTCCTATTTAACATCACAGTGTTTAACATTTAGACCACGGAAGCCTTTGTTACAAATTCAGTGTTTGGTCATTCAATTAAGATGTTAGAGCTCAAAAGAACATCCCTGGCACCGCCATGAAGCATCCAGCAAAACCACACTTGACATTGCTGATATTTCTAAGTTTAAAAAAATCAAAAAGCAATAAACGAGCAAACTATCTAGCCTTCTTTATACCTCAAAACATTTCAGTTTTTCCACAGAAATTCAAATACCAAAAAAATTTTGATATGGAAGTGTTGCTGTGCTACATCATGCTCTCCCCCATTCTTTATACAGCAGGATCCCTTTTGTAGACTAAATTGCCCATGATGCACCTTGGTGTGTCACCTCTTGGAGAGAGAAGGGTGGTGCATTATGGGATTCCCTGGTCATGGTACAACATGGAAGATGTAGGTTGGCTGCAGCATCCACTCTGTAGAGGAGAATAGGGTCATGAAGTAACCAAACTACAACTACCATAAGGAACCATTTCTAAATCAAAGTTTTCCATAGAAAGCAGACACTTTTTACAAAAAGTGTTTAGTTGAAAACCCGATTTTCCATTGAAAAATGGTTTCAACCAGCCCCATTAATAAACCAAGGTTGGTTTTGATGCCAAAGCTGAAGAAATTGCCTAGGGCCAGTTCATCAATGGTAATGGACAAAATAAGATTATTAAATTCTACCAATCTGTCAGGTGAGTGGTGGTTGGACAGGGTAACCATATTTTTCTAAAAGCCTTTTGAAAAAAAGGGTACAAATTTTCAAGGCAGACCAAAAGTTGTTCCTCACACACTATGTACACATCAACCTCAATGCAAGGAACACAGTGCTCCATTTTAAGCACGGTGACATTTTCAGATGTACTGAGTGCACTCAACTGCTTTAATATATTAAATAATATTTTATTTTATTTTATTTTTAGATTTCAAAAAAATCTGAAATTAAATATAATGATGAGATTCCCTTATTTGCAGTTTTCAACATGGAACTGCTTTTACAATCCAAAAATATTTAAAGAACTCTTCTTCTTGAAGCTATAAATACAACACAAAGTCATGCTTTAAATTTGCATGAAACATGAATGGATTTTATCAAGCCAGGAATTTACTTTGCGTGAAACTTTATTTTCTTTATATCTAATGTATTATATTTTTCTTATACATTACCAAAATGTTTGTACTGTACTGGGAGAAGGGAAGCTCAAAAGACAGAAAAAGCAATCAAACATGGAACAAACAAACTGTTTATCAGGAAACCAGGGCTTATTCAACAGTATCAGATAACATATACATAGCTCTATATAATGCAAAGTGCCTGAGAAAGACAATGCTAACTGAACTACCATAGCACTAAACATATATGCTGCACTACCTTTGATTGCAGCCTGCATATTAGAAGAAAAGTTGTGTTGTTTCAGTTATACTGCGCTAGGATGTAGTTCAGCAGATCCCTAGTTAGAAAAAGTAGAGGTATCAGGTTGTTCTGTTGTCTTCACATACAGTGAACAAGATTGACTGTAAACCACAAAAAAAGTTAAATATGCAATGAAATCTGACTTAAGGATCACCTCCAAGAGAGACAGCTCCATTTTAAATGAAATCGTAAATATTGCCAATGAAAATTTTGTTTAAGGCCTCATCTTACTCAGCAACCAATTTTGGCTTATCCCTTAGATGGCTATGGCTTTCATGCCATAATCAATCTTTTCTGACTACAAGCCTTATACTCATTAAACATTTTATCTTTGGGAAAGCTGTAGCCACAAGATAAGGAAAATGCATGTTCCTGGAAGTGTACAAAAGAAATCCTACATATGTGCACTTCTTTCACCGCCCTCCCTTTCAGGAAACAGTCATGGCTGATAGTGTCATTTTCAGACTTTCTGTAGGACACCCGGGGTTAAAGAGTCATTATTTTCATCATGACTTCTAGATTGTGTAGCTTTCATATTTCTTCCTACCTGTCACAGAAATGGTCTCTTCAGTTTGTAACATTTTGTGGTGTTTATCATTTGACACTGAACTCATTGGCCTGTTTGTTCATAATTTCCTCTGGAATATCTGCTCTTTGATTGTAACAATGAAAAGTTCCAGGGGAAGAGCATTTTAATCTTCGTCTCCCTGAAGAAACAAATCTGCTCATATCAGAAAAGTAGAACTGGCAATTCAGGATAATGGCAACAAGAAAGATACTGAAAAATTCTATTCAGTTTTATCTCTACTTTTATTAGTTAAACATTTACTTTTGTCTGTCAGAAAGAAATCTAGCTTAACTTTTCACCCTCACTTCTGTTATTCCAAAGTTTGGAATAACTTCTACCTGTACTTGCTTTACCCAGTTTCTAGATCAAAATATCCCCTGTGCAGAGGGCCAACACAAGGTAGACCTATGAAGTACATAAGTCCCAATTAAGCCCTAATTTGATGTCTCATATGCTGCATAGGCCTTGTGGTAGCTATTTTAGAGGCTTTCAACATGTCTAAGGGCTTGTCTATACTTACAGCGCTGCAGCAAGGCAACTGTGCCAATGTAGCTGAGCCTCTGAAGCACCAAGTGAAGCTTCTTCCATCGGCATACATAATCCACCTCCCTAAGAGGTGGTAGCCATGTTGACAGGAGAAGCTCTGCAGCAGAAATAGTACTGTCTATGCCAGAAGTTAGGTTGGCATAACTGCGTCACTCCAGGGTGTGGATATTTCACATCTTCAAGTGACATAGATATACTAACATCAGTTTGTACTTAAGGGATAAGTTCTGGTACCTTGTGCTCTCAATACAGGGGTGGCTCCAGGCACTAGCACACCAAACATGTGCCTGGAGTGGCAAGCTGCAGGGGGGTGGCCTGACGGTCGCTGTGAGGGCAGCAGTCAGGCTGCCTTTGGCAGCATGCCTGCGGGAGGTCTGCCGGTCCCACGGCTTCGGTGGTAATTCAGTGGCGGGGATGCCAAAGGCGCGGGACTGGTGGACCTCCTGCAGGCATACCACCAAATCTGTGTTACCAGCGGACCTCCCGCAGGCATGCCGCCAAAAGCCACCTGCCTGCTGTGCTTGGGGTGGAAAAATACATGGAGCCATCCCTGTCTCAATATGCGCAAAATTTGCATCGCTGTAGTCAGACACTTGCATATGAATGAGGAGCAGTTAAAACCCTCTGTGTAAATCAGAGGTTGACATTTTGCCCTATAATTTTAAGAAATAATGGTAATACACCTGTCAGAGTGCACAAAAGTGCTACTTTTAAATGCAGTTTCCTCAGTCAATATATATAAATATTTTGGTTTCTTCTTGTTGCTCTACTTAAGTCAGTCATGCCATGGAAACCTGTGCTTTCCCATCAGTGCAGCAAGTTATGGGTGCTGACCTGTTAACCTCATTAAGGACTGTGTTTTAGCACTATCCTAGCAATCAAGAGGTGCTGAGTGAGCAACCTCAGTCACATGAGACTTTCAGCTGGGCATACTAAGCTGAGTTAATGGCTTCACAGAGGTTTGCACCTTGACAGTAGAGCAGCTTGCTAAAGTTACTGAGCTAGTCAAGACAGAGAGATTGTGGACTGATGACAAGACACTAAGCAGGAGTTGCAAAAGTAAAATTTCACAAAGGTCTGAGTCTGGGCCTCATCCCAGCAAGCTAGAGGTGCTCAGCCAAAAACTATAACAAAAGCTTGGTGTCTTACAAGAGCCAAGCATGATACAGATTCTTGGCAAAAAAAAAACCTCTAGGAGACGCGTACTTGAATATGTTCCAGCAAGGTAGAGGTATTTGACCAGTTGTGCTCACAGGACAGAGATACAGAAGTTAGATAAAAACATAAAATATTTTTTGCTGAGAGGCTCGCAATGTAACACTACATTATTTCTCAGAATTCAGATGGATAACACACAAGAACCGAATGGGACCAAATGTCTAGGAAGCAGTTCTGCAGAAAAGGACCTGGGGGTTACAGTGGACGAGAAGCTGAATATGAGTCAACAGTGAGCCCTTGTTGCCAAGAAGGCTAAAGGCATTTTGGGCTGTATAAGTAGGGGTATTGCCAGCAGATCGAGAGACGTGATCATTCCCCTCTATTCGACATTGTTGAGGCCTCATCTAGAGTATTGTGTCGAGTTTTGAGCCCTACAATACAAGAAGGATGTGGACAAATAGGAAAGAGGGAGGGCAACAAAAATGATTAGGGGGCTGGGAACACATGACTTATGAGGAGAAGCTGAGGAAACTGGGATTGTTTATTTGCAGAAGAGAAGAATGAAGGGCATTTGATAGCTGCTTCAACTACCTAAAAGGGTCCAAAAAGGATGGATCTGGCACTGTCTACCACTACGGGATAAATCGAATTAGCTAAAAATCGGTTTTATAAAATGAATTATAAATTCGATTTTTCATGCGGCCACACTACACAGTAATTCGGCGTTGTCGTCCATGGTGCGAGGCTAACGTCGATTTCTGAAGCGTTGCATGTGGGTAGCTCTTCCGTAGCTATCCCTAGTTCCCGCAGTCTCCCCTGCCCCTTGGAATTCTGGGTTGAATCATTATTGTCGCGGGTGGTTCTGGGTAAATGCGTCAGTCATTCCTTCTCTGGGAAAACATCAGCTTACAATCTTTTTGCGCCATTTTTCCCTGGATTGCCCTGGCAGACGCCATAGCATGGCAACCATGGAGCCCGTTCAGCTTTTTTTTTTCCGGCACCGGTATGTGTACTGGATGCCGAGGAGTCGAGAGGCGATACTCCAGTGTACCACAGCAGCATTCAACTTGCTTTGCAATGAATAGCAAAATGGTAGCGGTCGTTCTTTGTACGTTACTGCGGAGAAAACTGGCAATGAGATGATGGTTATCTCTCCTCCTCTGTACTGTCCGTGCTTCATGAGTGCCCTGGCTGGAAATCAGCGGGGGCGCAACGCAAAAGCAAAATTGGGATTGACTCATTGGGACTGAATCAATCCCTCCTTATGGTTTCTAAAATAGTCAGTCTGCCTAGAATAAGGGCAAGTGTATTAGAGGACCAGTGTATCAGAGCACAGCTGCTCCGTGTCGTATTCACAGGGTGCCCCTGCAACAAACCCCACCCGTTGCTTCCTCCTCCCCAACCTTCTGGAACCGTGGCAGTGTCCTGTCCATTTGTGTCATGAAGTAATAAAGAATGCAGGAATAAGAAACACTGAGTGTTTAGTGACATAAATAAGGGGAGCAGCCTCCGAGCGTGATGATAGTCCAGGCAGGACATTAAGCGGTGTGGGGAGGGAGGCCCAGCATGCTGCTGCTATGACAGTCCAGGCAGTACAGAATCTTTTCTTTACAACAGGAAAGGGAAGGGCTGAAGCCCCAGTTGCTATGATGAAGCTGGTTATTAGCCGTTCTGTCCTATTACTGGGAGTAACCAGCATGTTTGGCCTCGATGTCAAACATTGTTAGATATTCATGAGGTGTACTAGTCTATTGCACCTCTACACCGGGAAGGGGAGAGGGAGAGGAGTGGATACTGCTCTTCACTTGCTGCAGCATCGCGTCTACCGCAGCATTCAGTACACTAGGTGACATTGAAGTAGTCAAGAAATGATTTCTTTCCCTTCTCTTTCACGTGGTGGGGGGGAAAGAAACTGAGAGGAGCTGTTCCCTGAACCTGCCAGACACGTGTTGTTTGAACCTACAGACACTGGGAGCTCAGCCAAGAATGCAATACTTTAAGAGACTGCTGTGGACTGTGGGATAGCTGGAGTCCTCAGTACCCCCTCATCCATGAGCGCATTTGAGTCTCTGGCTTCCTTGACGCTGTTCACGCAGCGCTGTGTTTCTGGAGATTTTTTTTCAGACGCTTTGCATTTCGTGTCTGTAACAGAGCTTGATACAAACAGATTTGTTCCCATACAGCGATCAGATCTAGTATCTCCCGTACGGTCCATGCTGGAGCTCTTTTTGGATTTGACTGCATCGCCACCCGTGCTGATCAGAGGTCCACGCTGAGCAAACAGGAAATGTAATTCAAAAGTTTGGCGGGGCTTTTCACTGTTTCCTGCCGCTGCATCCGATTCCAGATTGCTGTCCAGGAGCGGTTCAGTGGTGCACTGTGGGTACTTGCCCGGAGGCCAATAACGTCATTTCCGCCACACTAACCCATAATCGATAGTTATATCAAATTCTTAGCGCTACTCCCTCGTCGGGTGCGGGGTGGATACAGAAACTCGATTTTAAAGAGCCCTTAATATCGATATAAAGGGCATTGTAGTGTGGAGGGGTACAGCGTTAAATCGATTTAATGCTCTTTAAATCGATTTAAACGCGTAGTGTAGACCAGGCCCTAGACTGTTCTCAGTGGTAGCAGATGACGGAACAAGGAGTAATGGTCTTAAGTTGCAGTGAGGGAGGTTTAGTTTGGATATTAGGAAAAACTTTTTCACTAGGAGGGTAGTGAAGCACTGGAATGGGTTACCTAGGGAGGTGGCAGAATCTCCTTCCTTAGAAGTTTTTAAGGTCAGGTTTGATGAAGCCCTGGCTGGGATGATTTAGTTGGGAATTGGTCATGCTTTGAGCAGGGGGTTGGACTAGATGACCTCCTGAGGTCCCTTCCAATCATGATATTCTATGATATTCTAAGAATCCAAAACCAGAAAGAGATAAGAAAGGCTGCTTCCTAAAGCAAAGACGCCCAGCTCAATGTCCTTGCTGTGAGTTGGCTTTCTGCAGTCTTACTGGCCCAGATCACACACTTTCCTACTGACCTAGCCTGCAAGCAGGAGCAGGAAATCTCTTACAAACTTAAAATGATAGCTTGAAATTTTAAGATAGATTTCAATACACCATATCAGTCCCCTCAGAAGGCATGTGGCTTGATATCAACCCTATAAACTAAAGGTGCTGGACCAGAAGTGCAAGAGAAGCCTATGCTCTGAAGTCAGCTCAGCCAGGAAGTAGTACTGAACCGATAAAACTTAAAAGCTCATAACATTGACATCAGCCAGCAAGATGAAGGGGCCGAGCCGTAACCTCACAAAGACTGTTCCTGTGCCTTGGCCCAGCAGTTTATGCACCAGCAAGCTCTCAGATTACATTTCATTGACATCAGACCATCAAGCTAGAGATCTGAAACAAAGGTTTTACAGTAACATGAAATAGAACATTTCTAAATATCTTTTTTTTTAAGTACTCTAGCTCAACTAGATGTTACGGGCTTGATGCAGAAATCACTATGTGAAATTCTATAGCCTTTTTTTTTGCAGGAGGTCAGACTAGATCATAAAATGGTCCCTTGTGGCTAGAACTGTCTAGAGGACAATTCTGTTTTGTGGCAGCATTCGAGATTTCAGAATTTGGTAATATTCTGTATTGGAATGCAATTGAAACCTTTCACACATTTTTGTAAAAATGGAATTGTACCAAAATGTTCAGTTTTGGAAGAGAGAGGCATGTGGATATGCATCCCGGTGGTTAGGTGCTGATTGGGATTTTGGGGACCCAGGTTCAATGTTTTGCTCTGTCAGAGTCATTCTAGCATACAGTGTAGTTGTAGCCTTGTCTGTCCCAGGAAAGCTCATCTCTCCCACCAAAAGAGGTTGGTCCAAGACAAGATATTACCCCATCCACCTTGATTCATTCCAGAGCAAGCTGAAGATCTCTGCTCTGAACCACATTCCAGGAAAGTGCCCTGACCACCAGTCTATAGAGAGCATCTCTCTCAAAACAGATATGCCTTGACAAAATAAAGGGTGAATATAAATTCTTAGCCCACCTATACTTCTGGCCTTAAAATCTATGAATCCTTACAAGCCATAGATGCAGAACTCGTCATCTGCTAGAAGTGTGGTACAGCTCAAACCTAGCAAGCTAATAGGAAGTACTAAACCATTCCTCAGCTAAACCCCACTGAGAAGTGTTGGTCAATTACATCAAATGAAACTTGTCCCTGGGTATCTGCCCATCAAAGTAAAGGAGCTGAATCATATCTTAATTTACATGCTTTTGCTTCAGTCCAGCTTACTAAAGCTGCTGTGGAGCAAGTGACCTCAGAAAGACCTCATCTTTGACATCAGCAATGTAGCTGTAGCTGCCAAGCCTGTGCCTTGGCACCATCCCAGTTAGAAACAGTGAGCCAATAACCCTTGTACAAAAGGCTGCTTGAATTATATCATCCCAGCAAAGTAGAGGTGCTGAGCTAGAGACACTGATGCCTGAGCCTTCATCATATCCCAGAAGTCTAGAAATGCAGAGACCATAACTCCAGAGATGCTTATACCCTGACATCAGCCCAGCAAAAAGGAGGTGATGATCTTTAGTTAAAGTAAGGGGGAACACATGGAAACACAGCTCCCGTTCTAAAAAACAGAAGGAAAGTCCTCCAATCTTTTTTCAGGGCTGGAGAAACTCAGCAGTGGTTGTAAATAGGACTGTAATATTAGTTTTACTGAAGGGAATAACATTATTAAACCATGTACACCATTAGTTTTCTGGTTATAGAGGAATTCTTACATTAATTTGAAGAAATAATCACTTCAAGTATGACATCTGTATATTTTGAAATATCAAACTGTTATCTAAAGCTTCAGAATTATTCTTCACTAATGAGATTTTCTTCAAGAACCAGTAAAGTATTCTGCAGGGTGCCTGTGTCCCTAAAACCCATTACAACTGTTTATATGAAACTTACTTTTTATTGTCAATTGGATCCAAGCACTCTTACATTTCTTAATTTGCGCTCTCCATTTTCAGACACCAACAACCGCCACTGCTTCTCTGGCTCCGCTTTGAGCCTATTGTAGAGCCCGTCTGTAATCCCAGGCCCTGTGAATCCTGGTTCTCATCCTGGTTCTTTGCCTGTCTGTTCCTTTTTCTTCTATAGGTGCCTATTATCTCCCCACCCCCTGTCCTGATTTTTCACACTTGCTGCCTGGTCACCCTATTCAGCATCTTGGCACCAATCTTGTGGCATGTTCTATCACAGCATCTCCTTATATTGGGCCTGATCCAAAACCCATAGAAGTCAATGGGAGTCTTTGTATTCATTTCAATAAGCTTTGTACTAAAGCCATTGCTCCTGAGCGATTGGTTTAGTTTGCAGTCAACCTTCAAACTACTGGCATCATTTTCCTAACATTATCAATGTCAGCTGAAATACGGTGTGCCGATACGAATAAATGATGTTGCCATTTTTATTCACCTTTTGACATGGGAACATTTAGTGCAAGTGCTATTTTCTGGTAAATACTCCTTCTTTTCACTATCCATATTAATTTAATCTAATACACTTCCTCTTCCCTTCCCACCCCATCTGATGCCAGTTCACTCCTATATGACAAGTTCTTGCAGTTCCATCTGATACCGTACCTTTTTCTTCACACATCCAATACTCACCCTACTCTATCGGACCCCAACCCAGGGCCCTAACAGTGGTGGAGTGGTCTGCCACTGGGTCAGCGGGGATCCCACCCCAACATGCTGACCGTGCCTCGGGCAGAACTGTAGCCAGACTAAGGTCAATTATCCCCGGGCCACATCCTCCCCTAACTTCGAGGTGTACCTAGGTCAGCGAGGCATCCTCTGGCTCTTCTGGGTTACATTTGCACGGCTGCCTGCGGGCTGCTGTGCAAATGTAAACAAATGGTCTGGTGACCCACCAAAGGATTACCCTGATGGGCCACATGCGGCCTGCAGATCACAGGTTGCCCACCACTGGTCTAGATAATACTTAGTCCTGCCATGAGTGCAGGGGACTGGACTCAATCATCTCTCAAGATCCCTTCCTGTCCTATGAGTCTATCTTAGGGACTTATATGGCCTCTATCACTGTGGCATCTGTGTACCTTTCAATCTTTTTATGTGGGTATTGTCCCCATATCCCTGGGAGGCTGAGAAATACTATTGTCCTATATTACAAATGGGGAACAGAAATATATGAGGGGAAAGCAATTTGCCTAAGGTTACACAGGAAGTCTGTGGCACAGCAAGGAATTTAATCTGGGTCATCCAAGTCCCAGGCTAACACCCTAATTACTTTTTCATCCAAGTCTCATTCAGTAAATGGAATATACTCATTGGAAAGATGAAGGGATAGTCAGTCCTGCTAACCACTTGAACCTATATTTCCAGAAAGCTGATTTATTACAAATCAAATGCTTATACCACTGAAGCATTCCCAATAGCTACATAGTATTTCCACAAAGACTTTTCCACTGAAATGTATTGATCTTTAAAATATACTGCTACACCTGCCTCTATATAATGATTAGCATCTATGTAATGCTTCCCATGCATACAACTCACAGATCTATACAAAGGTAGGTAAAGTAAGCATTAGAGCTGGCTGAAACATTTTTCACAGAGTATTCCTTTTGTTGAACTATTCATTGTGAAGCCAAAATGTTTCATGGAGCTGTATCAATTTTGACTAAAGTTTTATTTGTCCACTACAGAGGTTTTGGTTTTGGTTTAGTTTTGGAGGGTTTTCTGCGGCAGAGGGAGGGTTGGTTTTGTTTTGGAAGAGGCAGGGGATGTACCTCCCTTTGGAGCATCCGGTACTGACTAGTCAGAGAGATGATACCAGACTAGATAGACCACTTATCAGAGCCTATGTTCCTATGATGCAAATAACAGGATGCTGCATGTAATGGACGAATTTTAGTTCTCTCCACATTCAGTAAATATTTTGCACCAACTTGCTTTTTTACTGTAAAGAAAACATCCTCAGAGAAAGGAGGAAAGAGACATGGAATATTACTTTGTGCAGCTGCATTATATGACATACAAGTTATTTGCTGTAGTGGAAGAGGGCAAGGCTAAGGTAAAGCTATTTTTCTAGTGAATGGCTATAGTTGTCCATTTTAAGTATTTTGCTAAAGTTTGGGGCTCAATTAATTGGATATTTTTTCTTGGGTTCATCCAAGTCTTGCCCACTATAATCCACCATGTCATTAACATTCCATTAAAATATGGTTTGTGTGATTTTGTATGGCATCAGTTCTGCTGTGTTACATAGTTTTTGAATCTAGAAAACTGGCAGCACTGTGTTGGACTTGCCCAATTTAACAGGTACCACCATAATCAGCATTTCCTAATTCTAAATGGCAATTTGAATTATTGCAGGAACCAGCCATAGAAGACATGCCGGACCCACTCTGTTTCTCAATTTGTGTTGCCCTAAGCCAGTAGCAGAAGCTCAAGCTGAAACTAGTTCTTGCTCTGTGTAGTGTAAATAGACAGGGGAAGGTCTAAAACTATCTATAAAGTATGATTTATGTTTTCACAGCCTCTTATCTTTCTAATTTCCTAAGGCAACAAAATCATTTCAGATAATTATTTCAGAGATTATTGTCTAATTCATGCCCTGAATCTACATGACAGACATTATTTATTTAGAAGGCATGGCTGACTATTTTTTTCTTCCCATCTCATTTTCAGTTCAGTCCTTCAAAGAAGAATTGCACCACTAAACCCACCATTCTTTGTGGAATTCGAAGGGTAGTGAACAAACAATATTTAAAATGTTTATAATATTTAGTAAGGCCCATCTTCAGCTCTATGCTGGCTACAAACTGCAAAAAAAAATTAACATATTTTCAAGGGTTTCATAATGTTTTTTAAAAGTCTACTTATTCCCTCCACACTTTTTTTTTCTGTATCAGAGGTCATTCTGAACACCTTTTGAAACTTCCCCTCACATTACCTGTCTTTTTCCTTCTTAAAAGTGTTCTTTCTCAAAAAGAAATTTGTATTTGGATTTTAATCTACTTTCTAAAAAAATAATGTTGCAGCAGCCAGACTGACTCTACATTGTAGTTTATTGGGTGGTCTGCCTTGCAAAAAGCTTTTAAAGTGATGTATTTACAAATATAGTGAATAATTGAATTTATTTTTACAACTTTCTAATTATTTATGCGATAGCTGTTTCGGATGACCCAATAAAAGTTTAGAGTTTTGAAGTGTGTAACAAGCACTTATCTTTACTCTTCCACAATTGTTTTACTATAATAATTCCTCCCTTTGGTATAGAAACCATATTCCATTTTGTGTTTTGCTTCATATCTAAACCATAAAAATACCTAGAAAAGAGTAACTATACACAGTTAGGAAGTGCCAATATTCTAGACAGTGGCCTATCGCTATCATTCACTTGTCTAAATTAGCAGTCCCAAAATATTAAAAAGATATATGGCAGTTAAGTGTAATGTCATTAATTAATCTGTCCTGCTGTAGTTTGAAATAGTTTATCTTGTCAGTTACATTAAAGTCTTCTTCCAAAACAAGGACGCTCAGAAGTTAGAGTCACAATGAAACAAAATAATGAGGAAAATGCAAAAAAATGCTTGGACATTAAACACAAAAGTCAACGTCTCCTAAAAAACCTCAAACTCTTGATGCCTAAACCTTGAGGAAAAAATGGAGGAAGAACTTATATTGGTCTAATTCAGCCACCAGTCACCGAGACAATGGCAACATTAGTGCTATATTGGATTTTAAAATTCTGGTTCAATTACATTATTAATTACATACTGTTGATGGCTGAAATATAAACCCAGTGCTTTCCACCCCTCCATTGCAATTCATTTCTACCCTACCTGTAAACCCAATCTCAGCCCTGGCAAAATGTATACATTTAACTTTTTCTGACTTGTCCCATATTTCTTACCTTTTCAAGGTAACTTTAATTGAAAGGATGAGGCTTAGAGCACCCCCCGCCCCAGAACTTTATGATATGAAAAATCCATCATTATTCAGATTATTTAAATTGACAGGCTAAATTACTTCTCATTGTTTAGGCTGCTTAGTTACTTTTTCCCCTATCACTCAGCTAAGTGAATGAATTAGAATTTAGAATGTTGTATTTCACTTTCACTTACAGGGTTCAATCCAAAACCTACTGAATTCAAGTGAAAAGGCTCCAGCCGATTCCTTAAGTCAGGCCTGTAGTCAGTTTCACTTTCAGATTCTCATGCACTAGGATATGGACTCTCTACCTGAGGGTTGCAGTTTGAGTATGCTATAAGATATCCACCATGTGTGACTAGTCAGTCAAATGTTGTTCTCAGCTAGAGGTGGATTTCTGTCACAACCAGTGAAGTTTTTAGCTTTTAAGAAACATTATTCATTGATACTTCAAGATTCTGCCAAACATGAGAACATCTGGAGGAAAAACAGATACTCATGAAAAATTACATATCCAGCTTCAATCACAGCAGTCAGGGCTGACTTTAGTGCTTATAAAATGTAACACTGGTTATAACTGAGACATATCAATTATTTAATAGCAAGTTGGGGGGGTTGTTGTTGTTGTTTTCTTTTTGAAAATTATCAAATTAATGAATAGTCACAACTGAAAAATATCCATTTGCCAACAGTTTCCATACATTGATATAGAATCATAGGATTGGAAGGGACGTCGAGAAGTCATCTAGTCCAGTCCCCTGAACTCAAGACAGGACTAAGTTTTATCTAGACCAGGGGTGGGCAAACTTTTTGGCCTGAGGGCCACTTTGGGGTTGCAAAACTGTATGGAGGGCCGGGTAGGGAAGGCTGTGCTTCCCCAAATAGCCTGGCCCCCTGTCCCCTGACTGCCCCCCTCAGAGCCCCCAACCTATCCAACCCCTCCCTGCTACTTGTCCCCTGGCTGCTCCCTCCTGGGACCCCCTGCACCTAACCACCCCTGCCCCCGGGACCCATCTCCCTATCCAACCCTCCCTGTCCCCTGACTGCCCCAACCTCTATCCACACCCCCGCCCCCTGAGAGGCTCCCTGGGACAGCCACGCCAGTCCAAACACTCCCCATTCCCTGTCCCCTGACCGCCCCTCCCAGAACCTCCACCCCATCCAACCTCACCCTGCTCCCTGCCCCCCGACTGTCCCCCAGGACCCCCTGCCCTTTATCCAACCCCACACACACACCCCACCCCCTTACCATGCCACTCAAAGCGGCAAGACTGGAAGCCGCGCTGCCCGCACAGCAGTATAACTACGGGGGAGGGGCTGGGGGTTATCCTCCCTGGCCGGGAGCTCAAGGGCTGGGCAGGATGGTCCCATGGGCCAGATGTGGCCCATGGGCCGTAGTTTGCACACCTCTGATCTAGATCATCCCTGAAAGGTGTTTGTCTAACCTGTTCTTAATAATCTTCCATGATGGAGATGCCACAACCTCCCTAACCAATTTATTGCAGTGCTTAAGCACCCTAACAGTCAGGGCCAGATTAACTTTTTGTGGGCCCGGCACCAAACGTATTTGTGGGCTCCCCTGGGGAATGAAGGGGCCTGGGGCAAGAGCACAGCAGGCAGGACTCGATTCAGTCATGGTTTTCTACATAAAAGTGCATTCTCGTTGGTTGTTATAAACTTAATACATATTCTTCACAACTCAGAGATAGATGTAGGTTTCATTTTTAGAAGGTACACGCTGTACATTTTTAAACTGATTTATTTTTTAAACTTTTCAGATGCGTTTTACAACTATATGAGAAAATGAATGATTGTTTGGTTATTTCATTTACCAAAGATAATTGAAGCAGATATTTATGAAGTCACTGGAAGGTGAACTATCTCTAATTCAACAGGTTAATCGTTAATATTTGAAGGATTTTCTTTCTAGGCTACATTATGAGGAGAACATCACCAGACAGACATTTAAATTGTTTTATTTAACTAAAACAAAAATGTTAAGTATTCTGGAACTTTTTTCTTCGACAGCAAACATATTTTAACAAAAAAAGCATCTCACATTTATCTCCATTTATTCCGCCCCCAACAATCTTCTAGTCATCGAGCTTGTTAAAACTTTTCACATTTAAAGAGAGGTAAGGGATTGAATCTGTGTATGTACACGAATTTGCAGAGGGACAATAGAGTTGAGGTCTGTTATTTCTCACCTCTATATATTATTTATTTATTTAAAAACATTTTTGCTGTTAACAACCATGTTACCTCTGGAGAAACAAATCCACAGTTTGAGAACTGCAAATCTAAGCATCTCTGATGGTATCTTCTAGACCGAGCACAGAGTCCCTCTAATTAGATAGAAAGATTAACCTAAATAATCTATACAGAAGCCTGTGGAACCCCATAAGATTGGGTTCCTAATCCATAAACTATTAAAACTTATTTAAAAAACTTTTCTTAAACATTACATGAATACATTGTCTCATACTATAGAAATAGAATTTATAATCTCTATTCCATGATGAGATATAATGTATCTTAATTAAAACTACCATATCTTTAGAAAGATTTTTTCCTCAAAAATTGATTTAAATAAAAAAAAATCTGATGTTTTTATTTTTTTTAAAACGTCATTGATTATTATCCACCCTGACAGTGGGGCATGATTGGGGGGAAGGATTGGTTCCCAACTGTAGCCAGACAGGGGCCAGGGGCAAGATCACAGCAGGGCATGGGATGGGGGCAAGGATTGGTCCCCACCTGGGGTGAGGCAGGGGCCAGAGGCAAGAGGAGCACAGTGGGGTATGGAGGGAGGATTAGTCCCTGCTGACCGGAGCAAGGCAAGGGCCGGGGGAAAAGCACAGCGGGGCGGGAGCTAAGGTTGGTACTTGGAGCAAGGGAGCAGCCGGGGGTAAACTGCAAGCGTAGCAGGGCTGGGGAGGGGATCCCTCTCCCTCCCCTGCCCACATACAGCAGGTATCTACCTTCTCCCTGGTTCTAGCCCATTCTGTTTGTCTCTCTCTGCACTGAGCTGAGGGTGGGGGTGCACTGAGCACAGGGCTGGGGGTGTAGTGTTTGGGAAGGAGTTAGGGTGCAGGATCAGCCCGGGAGTTGGGATGTAGGGTCTGGCCAGGAGCTAGGATGGAAAGAGGGGGCTCAGGGTTGGGGCAGGAGGTTGGGGTGTGGAGTGCTTACCTGGGGCAGCTCCCATTTGGTTGAGGGGTGCAGGTGGCTCCTGTTTGGTGCTCAGGGTGGGGGTGGGGATGGGGAAGTGGGGGGATGAAGGTGTCAGGACATGGGGTAGGGGGGCTGGGTATGTGAGGGGGTGCAGGAGTCAGGGCTGTGGTCATGGAGGGTGAAGGAGTCAGGGAAAAGGGCTGGGGATGTGTGAGGGGGGTGCAGGAGTCAGGGCAGGGGGCTGGGGATGTGGGCTGGGTTTGTAGGGGTGCTTCCAGCCCCGTGCCCTGAGTGGCTCATGACAGGATGCTGGAGGGGGTATGCCCTGATTCCACCCCCTTCCTCAAGTCCATGCCCCTGCCTCTTCTCCATCTCCTTCACCAAGCAGCAAGTGTGCTGCGGCTCCGCTCCTCCCCATCCCTCATGCCGGCAAACAGCTCATCAGTGGCAGGGAGAGGGAGGGAGAGGGAGAGGCGTGGGAATGCAGCATGCTGGGGGAAGAGGTGGGGGAAGTGTTTGGTTGCTGTTGGAGCAAGCCTGCCCTGCTGAAGCAGGAGCCCCAGGAGCCGGTAGCATCAAGCTTCTGCCCTCACAGGAGAGAGTGGGGGTGGCAGGGGCGGAGAAGAGTGGGCCAGGCCCCCTTTGAAGCATAGGCCTGGGACCATGGTAATTCCCATACTGCTGACAGATATGAAGTTTTTTCTAATCTCCAACCTAAACCGCCCTTGCTGCAATTTAAGCCCATTGCTTCTTGTCCTATTCTCAGAGGTTAAGAAAAATATTTTTTCTTCTTCCTCCTTGTAACAATCTTTTACACACTTGAAAACTATTATGTCCCCTCAGTCTTCTCTTTTCCAGACTAAACAAAGCCAATTTTTTCAATCTTCCCTCTTAGGTCATGTTTTCTAGACCTTTAATCGGTTTTGGCGCTCTTCTCTAGATTCTCTGCAATTTGTCCACATCCTTCCTGAAATGTGGCACCTAGAACTGCAAACAATACTCTAGCTGAGGCCTAAGCAGCATGGAGTAGAACGGAAGAATTACTTCTCGTGTCTTGCTTACAACACTCCTGCTAATACATCCCAGAAGGATGTTCACTGTTTTTGCAACAGCATTACACTATTTACTCATATTTAGCTTGTGGTCCACTATAACCCCCAGTTCCCTTTCTGCAGTACTCCTTCCTAGGCAGTCATTTCCCATTTTGTATGTGTGCAACTGATTGTTCCTTCCTTTGCATTTGTCCTTATTGAATTTCATTCTATTTATTTCAGACCATTTCTCCAGTTTGTCCAGATCATTTTGAATTTTAATCCTATCCTCCAAAGCACTTGCAACCCCTCCCAGCTCGGTATTGCCCGCAAACTTTATGCGTATACTCTCTATGCCATTATCTAAATCACTGATGAAGATATTAAACAGAACTGAATCCAGGACTGATCCCTGCAGGACCCCGCTCATTATGTCCTTCCAGCATGACTGTGAACCACTGATACTTGCTATCTGGGAATGGTTTTCCAACCAGTTTTGCACCCTCCTTATAGTAGCTCCATCTAGGTTTCATTTCCCTAGTTTGTTTACAAGGTCATGCAAGACAGTAGCAAAAGCTTTACTAAAGTCAAGATATACCATATCCACCGCTTCCCCCCCATCCATAAGGCTTGTTACCCTGTCAAAGAAAGCGATCAGGTTGATTTGACATGATTTGTTTTTGACAAATCCATGCTGACTGTTACTTATCACCTTATTAACTTCTAGATGATTGCAAATTGATTGCTTTATTATTTGCTCCATTGTCTTTCTGGGTACAGAAGTTAAGCTGACTGGTCTGTAATTCCCCGGGCTTTCCTTATAACCCTTTTTATAGATTGGCACTATATTTGCCCTTTTGCAATCCTCTGGAATCTCTCCAATCTTCCATGACTTCCATGTATGACACTAGTATTGTCATATATTTAGATTGCTATCTCTGTTGTAACTATGATATAGTAGATGGAAAGTATTAACAGTTTATGTTGTGTCAACTTAACTCTGGCAATATTAAGAAAATTTCATTTAAAATGTCACAATAATAATACGTATTATTCAGCCACTACTGAATATCTTAATGCATTTTGCTACAATACTTCACTGTGGCCCTTAGTTTCCTATTGCCCGTTTAACCAGTGTATTTGTGTTTTGCCTTTTCACCCTATGGTACCCTAAAGAAATAAAAAATATTTTTAAAAAGTCTCTTTCTAATAGATAATAAATTAAATATACAGTAAATAGATATCCCAGACATAAAAAGTAAGGGATTCCTCACTCCCTTTTTGGTAACACAATATCTGACGAGCCAGGGCTAATAAGTGAAAAAGTTCTTCAAGCTAGTTGACAGCCATATACTGCTAAATAACAAATACATTTCAGACCGCAGTAGTAAAAACACTAGAATGTTCTCCTCCATTGCCGTCGCTTGCTAGAACTAATAACTTGTTGACCCTCCCATTTTGGTGAACTCATTGTCCTTGTATTCACAAACATGTGCCTCATATACACAAACCCTACCTCCCCTTGATCAATACACAACATACTGATCAAAATCTTGCCCAAATAAAGGACTCTCTGGCAATTTGCCAAAAGGCTGTGGGCTGCATCTCACTTGGATAAAATGAAGGACACTGAAAGCACCATCATCTTCAGCGGGAAGCTATAGCCTAGAATGACTACAGAATTCAGCAAGCTCCATCTTGATCTTAGCAAGGCAGAGGTTTATATTAATTTGGCTATTTTGCTCTGTTATGGCCTCACCCTCACATACAGCAAACTGTTAGCACACCAATTTTCTTGTTTTTTTTCTGAATCATATATTTAGCTTCATACATTGAACTGATTTGTGTTCAAAATAAATACTAATACTAGTATTAAATTGAGGAGGGACTTCAACCTCATCCTTGCTCTCTTTTTTAGCTTTAGCAATGACTTATCTTAACTGGGAAAAGAGACTATATCTTATATTCTAGTAGATAGAGATAAATAGCTATATCCATGTACTGTAGTTCTCCTACATCAATGTTCATTGTAACTGTACTGATCATGCGTTGTCAAGGTGATCTGAATGTTCTGACATAAGTTTTCCATGAAAACGTTTTTATTGTGTCTTTAATTTATTTATTAAGATGGATTCTCAGATATTTATATTTTTATTTGGTGTATTTAATGGACAAGCACAACTCCAGTGGTCACATTATTTAAGACAATTCATACTAGATCTCTTTCATTATATGGAATCCATAGTAGTAAAAATTGTGGTGCCCTACTTATGATCGGCTTGCTGCAGAGGGTATGTTGAGATGTTCTGTAAGTGTCAGAGTCAAATTGTCTTCTGAGTGATTATCATCATGGAATGTAAAGTGTGTGTGTATGTGTGTAGGCGTGTGTGTGTACGCATGTGTGTGTGCGTGCGTGCGCATTTCAGAACAAGGACATGCAGTGTATTCTTGTAAAATTGTCCTCAGTTCTGATGTTGCCCTGGCCATAGGAAATATCTGGTTTTACAATAATGCAAAAAGTATACACAGAAACGATACAGACAGTATGAGGTTTAAATGACCCTGGAGGGAATCCATTTGCCCTATAATAGTCTGCATAGAACTTCAAAAGAGGAGCACAAGTTGCCATAGGTAAAAGTCTGAAGGTGGCACCGGGAAGTCAGTTTGTTTGTGTATGCCTTGAATGCTAGCTGCAGCACCTCTAAATAGTTTTCTTAATAAAGAGTCAGGTTAGTTTTAGAAACATGAAGTCCTCTCATGTTATTACCCAGCACACACTACATAAACAACACCCTTAGTCAAGCTGTTGAACATAGCATATTACTGCCTTAACTCAGCATACAGAGTCACAAGAATTGGGCCCATTTATTGATACCCACCAGTGTTCATTAGCAAAGTTCATTCTGTTCCAAGAGTGCATGTGTGTAAAGTTTGTGGCTGTGAGAGACCATTCTATGAACTTAATAACAAATGTTACATAACTTCATGGAGCCAAATTCTTCCCTCAGATACACAGAATTTGACCATAACTCGTTTTCTAATGTATTAAATATTGCTCTAGTCAGTATCTATAACTCTTTTGCAAATACAGCTGTTTAGTTTTCAGAATCGATTTCTCTGTTACTCTGTTGATTTGATTTTGTCCTTTTACTTGACTGGGACATTGACAGAAGATTTTCTTTGCTAAGCATATGATTTTGGGCTTCCTGTTTCTAAACTCTTTGCAAAGGAAATATTCTAAAAGGTATATTTTGATTTGCTTTTTAATTTTAAGACCTTTGCCAATTATACTCTTTTGTAACTAAAAATGTATTTCAGACTAAATCTTTGGCTTTCATTGGATGACACAACATACAAATTACTGTTTGGGGGAAAATAACAGTTAAAGTTTTATAATTGGATTGGCATATTTTTTCCTCTTTAAAGACAAGAGGCAGGCGTTTCAAGACATGTTAGGATTGCAGCAACAAGAAATATAAACAAGTTATTTTCCCATCAGTTACATAAAGGATTCATGCTGTTTTATATTTGTTACCTTCTTTATGTTAACTCTACTTATCAGTACATAGGCTTTTAAACGGATCCATTCTTCAGCTCATAACTTATTAATTGGAACTTGGAACTAGAGATAAATTGGCATAAGAGATCTGAAACACAACATTCACGTGTTTTGTAACTACATATGTTTTGTGTCTGCTTTGATAGGACTACAGCATCACTCATATATGAAGTATTTCTGATAAATGTATGCTGTACTTAGTGTTTGGTTTTAATTAACTTCTTGAACTCATCTTAATGTTTTTCTGGGACGTATGGTTGAAGAGAAGTAGTGATATTACATAAGAAGAGCAAAATGGATCTGTAATTCAATGAATCAGCAGTCAGCTATCATTTATAGCTCACACGAGGCTTATGGCCCCACATAAGCACTCAGCCACAATCCTTGTGCAAACTACTTTTATATGAATACAAATCCTTGCAACAGGGAGATTTAGGAATGCAAATATAAACCCCAGTAGGATCCCATTCAGTCACACTGTAGAAGAGATCCCACAACAGCAGTTGGTCCAGAGAAAGATATTACCTGCCCTATCTTGTCTTCCCCTCCCTCCCCTCACCCCCTGCCAAGTCCAACCTGTATCTCATCATGTATCTCATCATGATGGAGGGGGTATAACAAGTGAAGCAGGGGATTGCTCGTTGGAGCTATGCCATCAGCAATGAAGGCTTGTCCGAAATATCACCTTGGGCATTATGTGAGGTGGACAGATCCAACGTGAACCCCGAAAATGATGGCTAACACCAACGGCGAAGATGCAGGGCAGAGCTGCACTTAGCTACCTGAGGTGAAGAAAGTCACTGAGAAAGACTCAACAGTTTGGGTTGAACAGCGTGAAGCCAGTACTGGTAGACCAGGAAAAGGGTCCCATTATTTCCCAAGATAATCATTCTTCTTTTTTTGAGCATGAATAAGCTAGTACTCAGCACCAGGGTTAAAGCCCCTACCTTTCTTTCAGCTGTAGATGCCTCATCAGTGCCATCTCCCATTGGTGCAAACATGACCGGATCATGCCAAAGCCCCTCTGGGGACACACATCCTCTGATAATGGCAGGCACATTTGCAGTACATTGTGACAATGCATCCAATTGTATCTGGGATCTCCGACAGTCCACCAAAATTGCGACTTGGAATGTTGCAACTCTTCACAGGTATGGTCATCAGGTCGCTGTCTCACGTGAAATGGGCCATCTTGGTATATCAATCACAGGACTAACAGAAGTAAGGCTGATAGATCATGGACGTCATGAGGTGGAAGATTCTTTACTTCTGTATTCTGGTGGCCCCAACCACTTATATAGGGTAGCACTACTACTGCGAAGTGAGGCCAAGTCCTCCCTGACAACCTGGATGCCCGTGTCTCCTCATTTACTTACTTCATGTCTTAAACATCAGCACAGTTACCTCACTGTCATAGTAGTCTATGCGCCGTCAGATGAATCATTTCTACATTCAGTTGAAACATCTAGCATGCACAGTCCCTTCACATGATAATCTTGTGATCCTGGCTGACCTAAGAAGTTACTGGCACCCTGAGAACTGTGTTTCAACAGGTCATTGTTCATTATGGTTCAGGCACACCAATGATAACTCTCACTGCTTGCTTACATTCTGTGCTTCCCAGAATCTTTCCATTCTTGGGTCAGGGTTCAAGTGGTGATGCATACACCAGATGACATGGATCTCTCATGATGGTGTCATTCAGAAGGAGCTGGACCACATCATTACAAGGGATAGACGTCTCTTCACCTCCTGTAGAGTATATTGTGTTGCAGAATGCATGTCGAACACAGATCGCCATCTAGTGGTCATCCGTATGGTGTTGATGCTCCAACTGGCAGGTAAGCCCTCTGCAATGATGAAGTTTGACATTGCCACACTCTGTGTGCCAGGTTTAGCCAACAGGTTTTGTACTGACATCAGCAACAGATTCTCAGCTCTAGGTAATCTGCCAGATGACATGAAAGTTGCCTCATCCATGTTCACTTCTACCCTCAACCAGTCTGCTGAGCAGACGATTGGCTATACTATAGGCATCCAGCACACCAACATGGCTATTGGTGAAGGCCTTCCAGATAATTAAATTGAAGGCTGCAGCCCACCAGCGTGGTGATAAGGACACTCGTAATCAGCTGAAGTGAAAATGTAACACCCTGGCACTCTTCGATCACAAGGCATATTATAACCAAGTGATGGATGATGTCAAATTTGACTTAGCCAGGGGCGACTTGAAGCCAGCATTCCTCACCATTCGCAACCTCAGCGGTCAAGAGATAGTCACTACAAATGGCATCCTGAACTGCAGCCAATGCCATTCATGTAAATCGGATGATGACATTCTCTCATGCTGGGTGGAACATTATCACAGCATCCTGAACCATCCACTAGTTGCCACTTGTTCGAACTGGATGATCTGGCGATCAGTGCAGTTCCAGATCCAGACATTTATACTGATGCACCAATACTCGATGAAGTGAAGTGTGCCATCTCTAAACTGAAAAACGGACATACAGCCAGTGTTGATAGCATCTACTAAAATGTGCTATTGAACCTGTAGCAGAATCATGTCTGGCCATCTTTCATCCGGTGTGGAGAACTGGAACCCTGCCAACGTCCTGGAAGATATTGTGGTCTCACTCTATAAGGGCAAGGGTCTGCGCAGTGACTGTAAGAGCTACAAATAAAAAAATATATGATTTAGTCAAAAGTATTTTTCAGAAATAGCCATTCTGATGACAATTTAATCTGAAGTTTTCTCTGGTCAAAAGAAGACAGACTCTGGTTTGAGTCCCTGCTTCAAATCAATCAAAGGAGGAACTTGATTCAGGGATTCCATCATCCTAGGCCAACATACTAACCACCAACATACAGAGTCCATCAGTTTTTCTCTCTCATCTGCAACTTCCATAAGGCACTGTAACACAGATGGACTGGCCTGAAATATTTCAGTTTGATTCTCCCAATAGGCAATTGAAATTTTTCAGCAAAATTGACATTTTCCTGTCAAAAAGTTTGATTTTGCAGAAACCACATTTTCTGTGATTTTTCTTTTGAAAAAACATTGACATAAAATTCCCAACTAGCTATACTCTGCAGCAATGTGTCATAGAAGCCAATGAAACTTTTCTTGGTGGAGCCTCTGATCCTACTTTCTGCCCCTCCTTTACCTCTCTTTCATCAACCTCATAATAAGCCAAATTCATTCAACTAAAAAAAACCTGACAAAAATATCTGATTTATATTGACTTTTGAAACAGTTCATCCTGAACAAAATGTTTTCAGTTTCCTCACTTCAGTGGGGAAAAAAAAAAAAAGTGCAGTTTTGTTTTGAGAAAAAGCAACACATTTTTTTCCAGATTTTTAAGCTTGGCCACCTGACCAAAAAGTCAATTAGCTCAGCCCTAGTTCGCGGCGTGTCAGTATGTCCCGCTGTTCCAGGAACTGGAAGTTGGAGGAACAGAAACCAGGAGTCAGAGCAGGAGTCAGGAAATAGGAGATAAGCCAAGGGTCAGAGTCAGAGTCAGGAACTGAACAAGAGCGCTGGACTGGAGTCAGGCCAGAACAGGTGTGGAGCAAAAACTGGGTGATTGAGCAACAAAATGGCAGATGAAATTCAGTGTTGATAAATGCAAGCAATGCACCTTGGAAAACATAATCCCAACTACACATATAAAATGAAGGGATCTAAATTAGCTGTTACCACTCAAGAAAAAGAACTTCTAGTCATCATGGCTAGTTCTTTGAAAACACCTGCGCAATGTGCAGCAGCTGTCAAAAAAGCTAAGATAATGTTAGGAAAGGGATACTTAATAAAACAGAAAATATCATAATGCCACTATATAAATCCATGGTACGCCCACACCTTGAATATTAGCTGCAGTTCTGGTTGCCCCATCTCAAAAAAGATATTAAATTGGAAAAGGTACAGAGAAGGGCAACAAAGATGATCAAGAGCATAGAACAGCTCGCATGTGAGGAAAGATTAATAAGGACTTTTCAACTTGGAAAAGTGACAACTAAGGTGGATATGATGGAGGTCTGTAAAATCATGAATGGCATGGAGAAAGTGAATAAGGAAGAGTTATTTATCCCTTCATATAACACAAGAACCATTGGTCACCCAATTAAATTAATAGGCAGCAGGTTTAAAACAAACATAGGGAAGTATTCCTTCATGCAATGCACAGTCAACCTATGGGGCTTGTTACCAGGGGATATTGTGAAGGCCAAAACAAAACTGGTATAAAAAAAATAGCTAGATATGTTCATGGAGAATATAAGCCTATAAGCCAGGGGTGGGCAAACTACAGCCTGCGGGCCAGATCTGGCCCGTCAGAGCTTTGGATCCAGTCTGCGGGATTGCCACCCTTGTGGCGCCGTGGGCCCCGTACTGCTGCTGGAAACAGGTGGGACCACGTCCCCGCAGCCCCTGGTTGGGGGTAGAGGGCTCTGTGCGCTGCCCTTGCCTCCAGGCACCGCCCCCTGCATCTTCGCCGTTGGTGTTAGCCATCATTTTCGGGGTTCACGTTGGATCCACGCAGAGCCCTCTGTCCCCCTCTCCTCCAGGGACCACAGGGACATGAAGCCGCCCATTTCCAGGAGCAGTGTGGCACAGAGTCAGGGCAGGCAGGGAGCCCATCTTAGCCCCGCTACATGCTGCTGCCACCCTGGAGCCACTGCAGGTAAGTGGCGCTGGGCCGGAGCCCTGCACCCCAAACCCCTGCTGCACCCCGCATCAATGCCCTGCCCTGAGCCCCCTGCCGCACCTCTCCTGCACCCCAGTGGAATATTACAGCCTGAAATGTAACTCATCTCTCACTTCTCCATCACTATTTGGATTATAATGCCGAATTATACAGCGTATACAGGCTCTTATAATGCCGAATTGTAGAGCGTATACAGGCTCTTTCTTTTTTGTCTGGAAGGAGCGCTGAATTTTAAACAAAAATCACACTCCACAGCCTAATCTCTTTGACTAAGAATTGTACATTATGAAAATAAAAAAGGAACAACATATATTTTTATGTGATTTCAAGAAGTCACTCCGAATGTCCTTTATCAGTCCAAGGTATTTCAAATGTATATTCTCAGATGCTATACACACAAAAACCAGAGTATTTAATTACAGTGATAAATTACCTACCAAGTGGTACAATTTTTTAGATAGGACAATAATGCACAGTTGTAGAATATTCATGCAGCAAGGCTTGTGAGTAATTTCCCACCCAACTGTTTCTTGTAATGTAAAAACCATTTTAGAAACACTTCCATGGGAGCTTTTATAATCATAACACAATCTATGCCAAAATGTTTCAGTTTTTCTTAGTTTGATTTGGGTTCCTGAGGAAATTTCTGGAAGGACGCTAAAATTGCTGGAAGGACACTGAAGCCAGGTATACAGTACATGTGGTTAGAGTCAGTCTTTTTTTAACCAATGTGTTTTTTTATATATATAAAACAAGAGAGAGAAAGCAGGACCTACACTGCTTTCAGGGCCTTTCACTTTATCAGCTTTTGAAGTCTATCAACACATTTTTTTTCCAAAACATAGGTTGTTACATTTTCAGACTTGACCAATGGACCGCACAAAGCAATTAGACTTTTCAGCCCTTTGGCCCAGCCAGATTTTGCTGAGGTGAGAATGTAAATCTGTCCATCTGCTGCCAGTGGCCAAAAAAGTGAACAGAAAATGAGATGGTATTCGAAGTTTAAATAATATGTCATAGAAATCTTATCAAAGCCGATTTCTAAGGAACCAAAAGCTCTATATCAGGGGTCGGCAACCTTTCAGAAGTGCTGTGCTGAGTCTTCATTTATTCACTCTAATTTAAAATTTCGCGTGCCAGTAATACCTTCTAAAAAGGATAAAATTTTCTCTCTTTCTATAAGTCTATAATATATAACTATTATACTCAGGGCTAGGGGTGCAGGTATGGGAGGGCTGTGGGGTAGTGGCTCTGGGATAGAGTTTGGGTGTGGGCTGGGGCTAGGGGCAAGGGGTTGGGGTACAGGAGGGGGTTTTGTGTGCCGAATCCGGCTGGCATTCACCTCGGACGGCTCCCTGCAAGCAGAGACATGTTCCTGCTGCTTCTAGGTGGAGGCGCAGCTAGGCAGCTCTGCGTGCTGCCTCAGCCCACAAGCACCTCCCTGCAGCTCCCATTGGACATTGTTCCCATCCAATGGGAGCTGCAGAGCCAACACTTAGGGCAGGGTGGGGATAGCAGGCAGAGCCACCTAGCCATACCACCGCCTAGGAGCAGCAGGGATATGTCATCACTTTTGGGGAGCCACGCAGAACCAAGTAGGGAGTTTTCCAGCCCCACGCCTATGCACCGGACTTTCAATGATGATAAATGCCGGTTTATAGAGATTTCCAGTTGGTAAAGTGCCCAATAACGCAGCTTTTACGGTAATAGCTCTAGAAATAATAGTGAGAAACAATGGAGGCTCCTTAAGGCAAGAGTCTTCCCTGTTTGGAATTTGCTATCAGGCTAAGAGCACTTCTAGTTATCAAATTCACCTCCTTACTCATCTGTGCCAGCAGGCCTCTTGGAAAAAGAGCATGTAATTACCATTTTGGAAGCAAGTTAGAAGGTAAAGATCAGCACGCTTATTCTTCAGGTCTAACCATAGCAGCCCTTTAAAAGAGTGATGCCTGAGTTTCTACTTACAACGTCTGAATGTTAGGTTACAGGCTGAGAACACAGACGTGAGTGTTTAAACGCAAAAAAGGCTAAAGCAGTGCACTATTACTGTTGAAAAATCAAGCACACAAAAGTCATTCTAACCTTGAAGTTCCTACAGTGATTTATTTATATTCCGGAAGCATCTAGAGGCCCCTACCAAGATACATATTGCATATACAGACCCAGACACAGTTCCAGCTCTTAAGAGTTTATAACCTAACTAGACTGACAAAGGAAATATTATTGTGCCTCAGTTTTCCAATTGTAAAATGGGGGTAGAGAGATAAAGCAATTTTCCCAAAGTCACATGGGGAGTCTGTGACAGAGCAAGGTACTGCACCCCAATGTAAGTCCTAGCCAAGTGACTTACCCACAAGATGATCTTGCCTCTCCACTTCACTTATATTGCACATGCTACAGATTTTATATACTATAAAATAGGTTAATCTCTTTATTTCAGTTTTTCAATTGAAATGTACAATGAATATTTGCTTCTTATTCCTTATTTGTATGATAGTTGTGCCCTAAGGTTGCTACAAACCTCCCAACTACTGATTTTCTTGTCATGTTTGTTCTTGGTTTCTCAACCTGGACATCGCATTTTTGCATTACATTTCCATGACTTCAACAAAATAGAAACATGAATTGCTGATATACTTTAAAGATGTTTAAGTGTTTCTAAATTCCTCTCCTTAGTGGTGGATTTATAGGAAAGCAAGAAAACAGTATATATAAGATATCAATTTGGGACATCATCACATTCTTCTTTGCATTAACACACATAAGTTTACTTTTTTATTTAGTAGAGTGTCTTAACGACATTACAAATTAATATGAACAAAGAATAGTCTTTTATTGCAGTGTGCTACATATTCATTGTTAATCACAAGGTTCTGAATTCGTGAATAGCACCTGTCAGTCCCCCATACTTCAACCTGAGGAACAGTAGTGCCCCTCTTTATCAAAACTGGAACAACAGTTTATTTTCATGTCAATCTCCTATAAAGTGGCTGCTTGCATTGCTGAAATAGACCAGTGCAACAAAAGTGCCCCAGCAAGTGTCACCAGAAAATTTACTGGTTCATAATGATTCAAAACACACGTTTAATTACAGGGCTAGGTAAGTGGCCAACGGTAATACAAACTGTACATTTTTTCAATAAATACAGTGAATAACTGAAACCAAGTCTTTTAAGTTGTTAGAAAATGAACAGAAGATAAAATGTTAATGTGGTTCCAATCAGTTGAATAATGAATGTCAGCCACCTGATACACACTGTGTGTTACAAATGAATATACCTTTATTTTCTCATCACAGAAGTTTACAATTGTCAGTTTTCCATGATGCAATCATAGCATTTGGTTCTATGTTTTTTTAAACCTTCTAAATCAACATCTGATATTGCGCTTAAACTACTGATCAGGCTACTTTCTGGTTAGGCTTGACAAAATTAGCTTTGTTGCTCTACCGGCTGTGGACATTCTTCTTCCTGTTTTGAACATTGTTTAATTCTTCATTTGCTTTTATTTTTGCATATTTTCCTTTTTTGGTTAATTTTACACATATGTCTCCATTACTAAAGTGTATAGAATTATTATTCTTATTATATTCCTTATGTTAAAGATCCAACCTGAATATTCTAGGTCTGCCATCTCTGAATTCACAATGGACATGCCCAGGGAGAGTGTTTTCTGTATTGTATTTTAATTCTGAGTTAACAGTTTAACTTTCACCACTGGTGTCATAAACAGATAGCTAAGGGTTAATGTTTCTTTTACCTGTAAAGGGTTAACAAAGGGAACCAAACACCTGACCAGAGGACCAATCAGGAAACCGGATTTTTCAAAGTGAGGGAGGGAACTTCTGGGTGTGTTTTGTCTTTGTTCTGTCTGTTTGTTTCTCTCGGCTATGAGGGAAGAGCTTTTTTTTTTTCTATCTCCAAGCTTCTTTCTACCCTTCTGTTCCCAAGTTGTGAGTACAAAAGGAAAAGCAATAGGTTTATATTGTATTTTGTATTTACATGTGTGGAGTTGCTGGAATGTTTAAATTGGATATCTTTTTGAATAAGGCTGATTATTCATATTTTCTTTTAAGCAATAGCCCTGTGTTATGTCATCTTGATGCAGTGATCATGTCATGTGTTTTTTCTTTCTTTTTTATATAAAGCTTTCTTTTTAAAACTTGTTGGATTTTCTTTTCCTAGTTAAGGCAAGGGGATAGGAATCTCTGTGCCAGGAGTACTGTCTCTCTCAGGGAAAGACTGGGAGGGGGGAGAAGAAGGAGGGGGGAAGGTAAATCGTCCTCTCTGTTTTGTGTTTCAAGGGATTGAAGCAGGGAAATCTCCTAGTATCCCCAGGGCGGGAAAATCTGGGAGGAAGTAAAGAGCAGGAAGGGAAGTGGGTTATTTCCCTTTGTTGGAGGCTCAGGGCATCTGAGTCTTGGGGGTCCCCCAGGGAAAGGTTTGGGGAGACCAGAGAGTTTATCAGGTACTCAGAATCCTGATTGGTGGCAGCGAGAGAAGATCCAAGCTGGTAATTAAGCTTGGAGGTTCATGCTAAGCACCCAGATTTTGGACGCTAAGGTCCAGATTTGGGACAGAGGCTTATTACAACTGGTAGGGTTTATCTAAAGCTATTTTTTAATATTTTCTTTCTACCTATGTCAAAATGATGTTATTGTTGGGTAAAAAGCATTTGCTAGTGAGATACATGCGCACATTATAAAACATATGACTAGTAGATTATGTGCTAGTGAAAGAAGATACAGTGTTTAGGTATAAAATTCATTGTTGAGTTGCAAGAAATAATTGGATCATAACATTTAAGAGTTCAAGCACTTTATAACAGAGATCAAGTGAATGATCCTAATCTTATGGGGTCATCCTTGAGATTTTAACATTTTTTAACCCACTGCTTTGTCATGGTAAAAAAGCCACTGACCAGTAAATGCTTGACCATGATATGTTTTGTTTACTTCTATAGCCAGACAGTTAGTCCACTGAGAACAACACTTCGGCAACAAATCCTATTTCTAAACCGGTGCAGCTGTCATCGATGACGTCACTGAATACTAACTACAAAAAAGAAAAATAGACAAAGCAGAATGCTAGCTTGTCCTCCACAAAGGAGGAGAGTTGGATTTTTTTACCAAAAGTAAAAGGATAATAAAAGCAGGGAAAATCAATGTTATTTTCAAGAATCTAGGAGTTACAGAATAAAGGAGAATTAAAAACAGAACTAAAAGACATGTTTTAAAACAAGAAATAAGTAATACTTGAGGATGTCATTTTAAATTTACTGAGGTATCTTAAAGAGAAAACAGACAATACTGATTATCTTAAACTGTACATACATTGATGTTCCTTCAGAAGAAAGTGAGTATGCAGCGTACCCAGCAGACTAATTTACAATAGATGGCTTGTTCCTAAAGCCTTCTATTTTATTACCTTGTCCTTTTGCATAAAGTATGGAAGTACTGTGCTTTAGTAATTTAAAGATAAACATGAGTGACTCCTGAATTCAGAGTCACGTAGCCTATGCTTATGATGATCACAAGGCAGGAACAAGATTGCTTTCTGCTGTAGGGCAGTTTGAAAGTTGGGAAGGGCAACAGAAGTGCTGCAGTGCCAAATGTTCAGTGCTGGTAGCTCAGTGGGGAGGAAATGTGCCAAGTGTTAAGCTGGAGTGTATGGAGGTGTTATAGGCATGTATACACATCCTTCTCCCTCCATCGCTCTGGTGAACTGACACAACTAGCAACAGACCACACTGGCCCATTTTAGTATAGACCGTTTAAAGATTAGCAGTTTGAGTTTCACTTCACACAAGCTAGAGAAAACAAACCTGAAAACTGCACAGGAATCATATTACTAGAAATTTCTATATTATATGATACATTACATACATGCTGTTTGTAACACATGCACAAATGCAACTGTAGCCAATTTCAGAAGTACTGTACATTACGAGATACACAAAGTGTGTTATGCTGACAGGCACAATTTGTTATTTGTAAAAATCTATTCAAGTAAAGTTGCCAAAAGTCTAACAAAACCTTATGTATTCACTTGAACTCTGTGTTCCTCCTGGCTTTGTTGAACTAAGAACATGGCCAAAACTACATATTCCAGCTGCAGGGATTTCTATTCTCCAAATATACATGAGGATGACAAAACACACACACATTATACACAGCACTGAGGAATTGAACAAAGAGGATCATACATTTTTCACGTGTAATAAAGCAGAAGAGTATATTTCATTTATGGCAGCTATTAATTAGGATCACAAGGCATTGAGATTTGAGAACGTTCTGAAAATGTAATAATTTCTGATAGACTCATTGATTCCTCCTCAGAGCTGACGTTACTTCCTACAGTTATAGCTGACTGAGTGCATCCCCGAAACACTTCATTTTTGCACTCTAGAGGCCCCTGAATAGGCTCTGATTTAACAGAGCCCTTATATGCTAAACTTCAAATATATTCATAAAACCATCATTTTTCAGCTAAGCACTTAAGTATGTGCTCAGTTCTATTTACTTCAAAAAGACTTAGGCACATACTCAAGTAGTTGCTGAATCAGAGCTGTAGACTGGGAATTGCTGATTTCTCTTTGGAATTAAAGCCTCTATAATTCAAAATAGGCTAATTCAACCATATTGGAAAAGGATTCATTCTCCACTCCCAACTCTGTATTTTGGGACTAAAGTCACAAGAATGGGCATAGAGACCTCAGCCAGGCTTCGTTTATTTGACTAGGGTGACCAGAGAGCAACTGTGAAAAAAACGGGACGGGGAGGGGAGTAATAGGCACCTGTATAAGAAAAATTCCCCCAAAACAGGACTGTCCCTTTAAAAACAGGACCCCATCTGAGCACCCTATATTTGATAGACTATGAAATTAATATTCCTGATGTCATGCTGATGAATTTCACAACTAAGAGTGCCAAACTTAGGTCAGATTGTCAGGAAATTTGCCCCCAAACTGGTGGTATATTCTATAATTACATTTTACCAAACCAGTAACAAGTGTGCACTCCTGGATTACTATATTAGCCTTACCATGGAGCCACAGATGATCCCCTTAGGCACTCCAGCATATCTTGCCATTCAGACAGACAAATTTGACTTCTCTGATGGAACATCATTAAAACCAAAAATCACCACACATTACTGCCAGCCCCAAAGGGCAAGTCACTTATCCCAGGTCAGTTACCCCACGATCTCACACGAGAAACAATGCTGATAGCCTAGTTCAGGGGTTGGCAACCTTTCAGAAGTGGTGTGCCAAGTCTTCATGTATTCACTCTAAATTTAAGGTTTCGCGTGCCGGTAATACATTTTAATGTTTTTAGAAGGTTTCTTTCTATAAGTCTATAATTTATAACTAAACTATTGTTATATGTAAAGTAAATAAGGTTTTTTAAATGTTTAAGAAGCTTCATTTAAAATTAAATTAAAATGCAGAGCCCCCCCGGACTGGTGGCCAGAACCTGGGCAGTGTGAGTGCCACTGAAAATCAGCTCACGTGCTGCCTTTGGCACACATGCCATAGGTTGCCTACCCCTGGCCTAGTTAGATAGTAAACTAACTAATGATTTATTAGCTAAGAAAAAGAAATGATCATTACTGAGAGGTTAAAGCAGGTAAAATAGAAACTGTGAGTCGGAGTTGAGAAGTCCAACTGGTAGCAGAGATGTCAATTCTGCTGGTTTCTATAAGTCTCTCAGGGTTGCCCAGAATGGCTTTGGGAACCTCTGTCTTGTATCTGGAATGCCCCCATAGCACTCAAATAGATCAGAGATGTAGAATTGCTCCCAGGGTCCCTTCTTATAGCTGAAAACAATCTGGCAACCCTTTCCATCTGCATGGGTCTGTCGATTCTGCATTGTTGAACACACAACGACCAACGCATTGAAGTCAACGTGATCCTTCATTTATATTTCCAAGGCTCTAATCTCCAATGGGGAAACAGAACGTAAACACAATGTGATAGTCAGAAACAATTCTTCATTAGTTTTCATGCAGCTTTACACACCAAGTAAATTCACATTTAAACACTAACACGCATTTCAGTCTAAGGCTAATTAAATGCAGGATACAGACAGATGAAAACAATACACTCAGTATCCCTCTTGATTTCTATCAACGCAAGTGGATTGACCTGAATACCTACTGACACACTCTAACACTTCTTTGATATTCAGATACAAGTGAATTGCCCTGTTGCTCTGGTCAGAGCTGGCCAGTCTGCATCAGAGAGCTGGTAACCTGTTTAGACAGTATCACACCTGGTTATATGTTCTTTGCAACATACCAGTTCTTAATGCTGGCATCCAGAAAATGCTGTAACATTCTATCATCTGTTTAGTTTAGCTGTTTTATTTTGTATGGAATTAGGACATACATATATTTAATGTAACTTTTATGTTATTTGTATTTGAATGAAGTGGTATATTACTATCATTAATCCATTTGCTTCTTGGATACTCCTAGACTTGTAAGGCCAGTATGGTTGCTTACAATGCTTCATTTCCTGGAGTGCTCTCTCCAGATGCCAGGGCATGGAGCTAGCAACATGGGCTTCAAAGTAAATTCTCTAACAAAAAAGATGATAGGAGTGACAGTAGCAGCAGGATGAGGAGGGAGCCTCCTAGACAGGGAAAAAACTAAAGAAATGGCACTCCTTTGGGTGACTCTTGCTCTTCCTGAGTTTATGGAAAACAAGCCGGGTTTAAGGTATTGGGCTTTTTTTCAGTGAAACAGACTACTATAGCCCTCTGTCCAGCTCTTCTCCTGCAATTTAGTTTGACTACACAATGATCCTTGATAAACATTTTCATGAGGTCATAAACCTGATGACAACCATAACCTGCCTTGTAGAACCATAACACCACCACACTCTCCTTTACTGGAACTGAGGCTGAAGTTCAACAGAAGAAGTGGTTCAGTACTGAGCCTTTTGAAAGAAAGAACACTGGAACCACCATTTCTAATGCCTTACTGAGAAAGCTCAAGTTAACGTCCACATGATTCTCTAGCATAATGGCACTAATGTTATAAAATCTTTCAATGATTATTAAAAATTGCTGGGACTCTTCAGCACATCCTAAAATTGTGCCTTCTTTCTTTTTTTTTCCTGCACCCTCATGTGCATAGGCCGTCCACCAGTTTCCACCTTTTATTTCAGTCTTGTGTTGGTCTGTATGGGTTTTTGAGTATTATGTTGACATATTTGGCTTCTTTCTCCATTGTTCTGCATAATGTTTCTCTAGGTCACCTTCTTTTTCTCTTCCCAGTTGATGTTCATATTTTCACTTGATAAGAAGTAAAGTTGGTGTCATCCTTAAAGCATGTCCTAAATATGTCCATCATCTTCTTACCATATATGATGCTTTAGGTTGGTTTATATGACAGAATTTCTGATGTTGCAAGCTTTCTAATAGACTCTGACGATTTTCTGCAGGTATTTAATTTGGAATGAGTTAATCTTCTTATCAATTTCTGTTGTAGATTTCCATGACTCTGCTCCATAAATGAGTACAGACATGATGCCAGAGTTAAAAATTCATATTGTTGTATCAGTGCTGATCATGTTAGTTTTCCACATCTTTTGGAGTTTATGAAAGTTGTTTGCTTCTTTTGACTAGAAACTGGTCAACCATTTTAAGCATTCATCTTCTGCCACCTTTAAATTATACACAATAGGCTTTGCTGTGATCTAGCACACTGAAGATGTTATCACCAAGTGGAACTCAACTTACATGCTTGACTGCCTTCTGGAAAACAAAGGGGTGCTGACTGCCTCTTGCCAAGAGGATTCAAAGCCAACCCATCTATTTTGTAGGAGTGGAATCTTACTGACACAGATTCAATTATTCAAGCATCTCAAGTTCAGATGGAAATATACTTGGACTATCTCTGCAGTTATTCCTGCTGCCCAAGCTCTGACAGTTCACTCAAACACAAGATGTCCCAGAGCAAGGCATCCACATAATGACAGCAAAAAATTGAGGGGCAAATTCTCAGCAGTTGAACCATGACTGGATGGAACAAGATATACAACAGTTTGTGAACTGTATGCCTACTTTAACGATTAATCTGTCAATTCTGATTCAAACCATTCTAATTTGAGATCTTTCACCCAGAATCTGGCTGACGGAATCATATTGAGAAATGCCAATCCCAGAAATGGCAAAACAAAAAAAACAAAGGAAAATTGTTATTCAGACCTGAAAAAAAGAGATCCCTCTTGAACACTTCACAACTGTCATTCTTTGTACAGTACCTATCATAGCCAAATACATTCTGCATCAGGAACTCTGTAGAAAGTTGGAAATTGAAAGCAACCAGATTTTCCCATCTTGCAGCTATCACAATATCTTCTTGGTGTACCACCCAGTGACATACCCTCTGAGAAGCTGTCACAGTCACAAATCTTGATTGCTTCCAGAAAATGCATAGAGGCTATTGTTTGTAAATTAAATTTGCCCATACTTTATTTCAAGTATTAAATGTTGTTATAAATGTCTTCATCTGGAATTTATAGTGAATTGTAGCACTTAAAAAACTTGTTTATATGTAGAGAGTATTTTATCACAAATAAATGCATAATTAATTTTCTTGTAATGTGTTCGTACAATGCTCAGAAGATCTCTGATTTTAGCTGGAGAACTATGTAGTGAAATATTCAATAGCTCCAATCTCTAAATTATTGATACAATAGTGACCAATACTGAATTTCAACATAATACAAGACTTAGGCTCCAGTCCTGAAAAAATGAAATGCTGCTGACAACTCTTAAGCCATATTGGCTAGAACTCCAGTTAGGCATAAAGAGTCCTCAGTGGCATGAAGATTTGCAACAAAGTAGTACATATATTTCTAAAGGTTCAATCCTGCATTCTCTATGGAATAAACTTTCAGCACCCTTAAATATTGAATTGCAATATAACCCCAGCAAGAAATTATTAAAAATTGACATAGTATTGTGTACGGAATACTTTAAGGAATGCAGAAGTCTTATATGACATGTCCTTGTATTATCCATTACCCACCTATCTAGCAATGGATAGACCTGTGTGTATACAAACAATACAAACCTTTTAAAACAGGAACTATAAATGAAAGTTAAGTGCAGTATTTATCATTTTATTAGACTGCCATAGCATGTTAGTTTGTTATTATAACTAGTTAAGACAAATTGTTACATTGTTTTAAGCTTGTACATTTCAAGGGTAATAAGACTGGTCAAAGACCAGCACAGCACTTTGTTTTAAAAAAAATAAACAAAAAAGTAGAGTTACCTGGAAACTTCTATTAGTGCATTTCCTTTTCCAAGTAGTATTTACAGAGTGGCTTTTTTAACATACTAGTCCAATACATCTTTTTATTCACTTAATAGAAAAACAAGGCAGCGGAGCACTCAAAAACATTGAAAGTGGAAATTCAGAATGTAAAATGAAATACGTATTCCATACAATGGAAAGTTAGCTCCACTGTCACAAACTATAATGGAGGCCAAGAGCTCATCAGCTTCAAAAATGTATGTGAGCATGACATTTAAATGGATATGAAAATATCCAGAATTAATATTGCATTTAAAAAATTAAAAAACAGAACTTTCATGTAGCTCTGATAGTTGAGATCAGTGTTTCCCAAACTTGGGACGCCGCTTGTTCAGGGAAAGCCCCTGGCGGGCTGCGCCAGTTTGTTTACCTGCTGCATCCACAGGTTCAGCCGATCGTGGCTCCCACTGGCAGCGGTTTGCTGCGCCAGGCCAGTGGGAGCCACGATCGGCCGAACCTGCGGATGTGGCAAGTAAACAAACCAGCCCAGCCCACCAGGTGCTTTCCCTACACAAGCGGCGTCCCAAGTTTGGGAAACATTGGTTTAGATCATAAGCCAAACTAACCAATGGGGATAAAGAAGAAACTTAATTTATGGACAGGTTATTCCATAACTATCTACCACAGTATTTTTGCATCTTCCTCTGAAGCGGTTTATCATTTTTGGAGACTGGATAGAGAACTAAGTGTACCAATATGGCAATTCCTGTGTTCCTATAAAGCTTCCTTTGTCCCCTTTCCCTCTCTGCAGCTTCTATGTAAACTCATTCACACAGTTATTTTTAAGCACTTCATGTCCTTTTCTTAATAATCATATAATCAGAGCTTTAATAAGGATGACAGACTTGACAGAAACAGACAGGAGTGGAAGAGCTTCATCACTGCCCTAAACACCAGAGGCATAATAGGAACATGATGATGATGAATAAGGATGATTGTAAGCATTTTTCATCAACTCTCAACTAAGTACCTCTTTGGCAAACAAGGTGTAGGAGATTCTTTGCATCTAGAAAGAATGAGTTCTGATGTAAAGCCCTAATTCTACAAACACTTAAGAATGTGAAGTGATTGCAGAATTTGGGCTTAAATTTGGTACCGGAAAGACAATACATTATGATAACAAAAACTCATTTCCTCTCTCCTTTATATGGTTTAATGAATCCTCCCTTTTCCCTTGCTCACATATCCAACTTTATACATACTGAGGAAATGCATGGACCATACGTCCATCAGTACAATATTCTCTGACAGACATATGTATGGGAGACTATTTCCCTATGCATTGCCATGTTGGCATAGTCTATCCGGGGGACCACATTTAGCCATTATATAAGTGTTGCACAAACATTAGTTAATTTATTCTCAAATACCCTTCAAAGTATTAGAGCTGGTCAGAAATTTTTGACCAAAGCAAATGAAATTTTACTCCCCAAAAATATCATTTTCCCACCCATTTTCTGGCCATCTCTAGGTTTGCATTATCTCAATTTATGAGGCAGAAAGGTGAAGTGACTTGCTCAATCTCACACACCAAGTTAGAGACAAACTCCTAGATGCTAATTTTTGGTCTGACTCCTGTTCACTCTTCTAGATTACTCAGTCTTTCAAATAGACATCAGTATCGCAAAGATGTGTGAACTAGAAAATAGAGATTAGAGCCAAGAATTTCTGAACTGTAATCTCAGCTTTTCCACTCATTTTCTGCATGGCCTTAGGCGAATCCAAAGCAGAGACCTGATGGCTCAGCATTTGTATTTACCTCAGTGGTCACTAGGCAGATGTCTAGATAGCTTCGTATATGCAACAATGTAATTGCAGTAATGCAAATTTTTATTATTTTTTATTCCGGTAGGGCCTAGGAGACAACAAATAACAAGGCCTCGTTGTGCTAGGCACTGTACAGACAGAATAAGAGACATGGCCTGCCCCATAAGCGTACAAGTCTATCTAGAAAGACAAAAAAGAAGAGAAGGGAAAGGATATAATGTACAAGCAAAGTGAACAAAAATAACAGTCCTGTATTCAGTGAAAAACTGGCTTTGAACATCTGTTTCCACTGTTTCCTCTTCTATAGCATGGGATAATACTTTACCTAACTCAAATAATTGGTGAGCATTAGTAAAAAATGCTCACCAATTATTAGGTAAATTAATATAGCACTAAAAAAGCAAAGTGCTATATTAATACTAAATACTTTTATTCAAACTTACACTTGTATGTACACTGTGCTGTATCATAGTGATTGATTCGCATTTCAGCTATGAAAGGGCAGCTAGGCAAGGAAAAGTCTCCTCAGTTTCATAATGGAGGAGTTACTCTGATATACAATATGATGCATAACAAGGGAACATGCATCTACAGGAGGGACATTTTTTTTCCATTAATTGCACCAAATTCTGAAGCAATAAGAATACAAAAAATAATAAGGCCTGACTTCATGAAGACAATCAGATATAAACTCATATAAAACAAACAGTGAAATAAGAACTGTACAAATAATGGGAAATGACCACTCTCATTGATTGCTTGTTAACTTACTAAGTTTCTCTGAACTGTGACAGCTAAGGAAATCTAAACAAGTCTGAACAGGATAAGTATGTATAACAGTAAAACATTAACTATTGGTCTGTACCAATCACTCTGCATTTTAAACTGTGTTTCATGCTTCATTAAACTGTTAAATTTATTTTCAGTAATGAATACAAGAACAGGTCAAAATCTCTGACCATACCTGCAGTCTTCCCGTAACTCACAATAGGACATTTAAAGATTTAATCTCCTCCACTGCAATAACATCTTTTATCTGAGCACTCACAGGACAAAAAAGGAAGTAATTTCATTGACTTAAAATGCCTAACATATTTAAAGGGGTATTATGGTCAAGAAAGTGAGTACATAATATGACATCATCTTGCTTAGCATACCTGCCCTCTGCGTGCTTTGTTTGTCCTATTTTGTTTTTTATTGGCAAGGAACAAGTATATTACTACAAGTGAGTCTTCCACATAAACCTGGCATATGGAAAAATGAAGTCTTTTATCTATGGTGTATAATCCCTAGTGATATAGTTAACATGTATTAGTCTACCTACATTTTCATTATGTGCAACGATTCTGTACTAGCATATTATAGTCCAGGCAAAATAAATTGTGTGATACTGTGCAGCTGTTTCATACCCCAAATTGACATGAAAGACATAACTAATAATAAAAGCAGACATCTATATAGGGAATATAGAAATTCAGAGCAGTAGCACACAATTCTTTCTTTAGACTCATAGACTCATAGGTCAGAAGGGACCAATATGATCATCTAGTCTGACCTCCTGCACAAGGCAGGCCACAGAACCCTACCCATCCACTTTTATATCACAACTCCACCATGATGAGTTATTGACATCCTCAAAATCTGTGCTTTGGATAGGACCTCTAATGCACTGGGCACATCCCACAAGTGACCATGCTCCACGCTGCAAGAAGGAAGGCGATAAACTTCCCGACGATTGCCCTGCCTGAATACCCCTGGCAAAGAAATCCTCCGACCCCAAATATGCAATCTAGCTAACCGAGCAAGTGGCAAACGCCCAGCACAACCAAAAGAATCTCCGCAGTAATCAGAACCCATCCCATCGCCAACATCCTCACACAGACCATTGACCAAACTTATCTGCTGATATCCAAATTTAGCCCAATAAAACTATCCCGATAACTCCCTCCATATACTTATCAAGCTAGTTCGTAAGAGCAATAAGTCTTTTGCCCCCACTACGTTCCTCGGAAGCTGTCCACGAATACTTCTACTCCCTCTACATGTATAACACTTGTCTAATTCAGAGCTAACTTCTAATGCATTCCATTTTGTACCTATCTGTCCTTGTGCCTACTAGTATTCAAATACTTCAAATAATCCTCTCTCCTATCCGTTATCAACCCCTGGATATATTTATCATAGGAGCAAGCTATCCCCCGCAGCTTCTTTTGGCGGACTAACAGCCAAGCTCTTGGTTCCTTTCAAAGGCAGGTTTTCCATTCCTCGGATCATCCTAGTAGCCCGTCTCTGAACCTGTTCCAGTTTGAATTCATCCTTCTTAAACATGGGACACCAGAACCGCACACCTAACACGTACCTAACACAAGCCCCAAGCAAGATCAGGACCCCATCATGACAGGCAGTTTAAATAAAGTATTTTGTAACTTGAGTCTTAAATCTCAAACCATTTAGAATAACTTGAAAATAAGGGGAAAGATTTGATGATAAAACATAATAGAATGAATGGAGAAACTTATTGAAGCAGAAGTGAAACTGTGTATCACTGAAGCACCAGGGGTTATGTCCCCATTATATAGTATGTATCTTTGGCATCATTGTACGTACCTAACACAAGCAAGCAAAAGCTTAATATAATTAAAAACCTCACACCTCCAGTACTAGTGTTCTCTCAGATGTTGTGGCTCTATTAATAGAGCTCTTGAAACCTGGGGAGGTTTATTGAAGGGTTTCTCTGTGCTATCTAAAGCACTGCTGTCAGAGTTGACAAGGTCAGCTAAAATTCCCATGTGAACATAATGACTGAATCTGCAAGGGCCAAATTCCTGTGGACACATCTAAGGTATCCTAGCATGAGAAAGTGATAACAGACCCACACAAACATCCTATCTCCTCCAAACCTGAAAACATCCTTTGAAAGTTTTTCACCTAGATAGACGCCTTTCATTTGCCCATTAGCCAAGTCATTCAATAATCTCAATAGCTTCTATTAGGGTTAAGTGGACTTACGTCAGTGTGCTCCCAAGAGGAAACCAGATTCCAGCAGGTGGCTAAAATACTGTGGAGATCCTGGTCAGGTCACATATAAATATGCTTATAAATTTTACTCTGGTTTCTTTCTTCCCTTTAAACCATCTACTAAATTTACAGTGTTTTCCGTGTTTAATAATGAACATCTGTGACAGTGTGTAAGCCAAAATAAATACCATTAAGCAGATACTGTGGGGTTATGCTAAACAATTTTTTAACAGGTTCAGGTTTCCTACTAAACTGAGTACAAAATGTCTCAGTGTTCTCAATCTGGCTCTGTACACTATGTATATTACTGAAAATAATTCACTCACTTAAGAAGGGCTGTCATATTCTTAAGATCATTTTTCACTTGTGATTTCCTGGAGTGAAAAGCAGTTGTACTGCTTTCAGATTCTAACAATGGGGATCAATGCTTATTGTCCAAGGTTTATTTCCTTTATCATCATGATGAAAACCAGTCAGTGCTGGTAGGTAACAAAGTACAAGTGATTCAATCATCAACCATTATCTGCAGCAAGTGTTGACCTGGCCTCAGACAAAACCCTTATTACTCCCTTTGTTGTTCTCACCATGCTTCCCTGCCTCTGTTTAGTTATGATATGCAAATTATACATGAAAAAAATAATTTCTTCCCAGCAGCATCCAGTTGGGCTTGGCAAGGAGTTATGGTAAAGTGATATAATAACTGAGCTCTTTGATTATAAAACTTTTGTGACATTGTGTAGATACAAGAAATGCTCAATGGCTTGATTGCCACTGGAATATCTTTGAAAGAACAGAATATGTAAATCCTTTGTCCCTTTTCAGCTGCACAGCAAAGCCGTTGAGGCTAGCTAACAATTATTACAGTTATCATGGGCTCTGTCAAAAGTGATTTCTAATGTTCCTGTTGTTGTAGCATCTCAGTCAGGAAAACCCAAGGCAATTTTCAGGGCATTTCAATTAAAAGGAAAAGCAATTTGTGAATAATCGATGATGATGATGACTAGGCTGTTATTGTTCTTCCCACTGTCTCATCTCCCAACACTGAGTTGTTTGGAAAATATCTTTCTATCAAATGTAAGTGGAGGGGGGGAAACTATGTAATATCTGTTGTGCCAAAAAAAGATGCTCATGGAGAAAGAGAGGGACATGTGTTGAAATTCTATCTTATTGGAAAATGGGATGCATTTCTCATGAAAGTTTTAAACATTGACTTTTTTTTTCCCTTCAAAAATATTCAAAATTTAAAATCCTTTCAAACATTTGAAATTTGCATTAAAGCTGGTAAAAAAAATGTGTTAAACAAATGCATTTTTCTTGTTGAAATCTTGTGTGGTTCTAGAAAAGAGCATTCAGCAAGGCTATTCAACCTAAAATTAAATAACAGACCACCAGAAACATCAGCCTGCAAGATGCTGATAAAGGCAACTACATTAACTTTTTTTGCGTAAATCAGAGCTAGAGTGACAGCATGTTTGAGCTTGAGCCCAAGAAGAAAAGATACTCACCTGTTTACAGTCTGCCAGAAGAGGAAATAAGAGACCCAACTGTCCACCTAGTAGCAGAGAGAAACTAGACACATATGCTTATTTATCTATGTTAATTCAGAAGAGACGTGTCTGTAATTAAGAACTGTGGATTTGATAGTCTGATGACTGGAGTTCCCCAGGCTAGAATCACAGGTGGTATCATAGGAAGAGGTATTCTTTCCATGTACCTGCTGATAACCATCACCCAATAAATTGAAGCAATCTGATTTTTTCCACTCTTTTTACGTCACTCCTATTAGTTGGAAACTGTTTATCATAGGCACTTAAATCAGAAGAGAATGGGTTCCTTATAAATACTCACAGGAGACTAATACTGCCTATAAAGTTAATATTTTTATAGGATCTGTGTTGAGCTTTCCCACTCCTATTGCTTCCACCTCAATCTGCCAATCTATCACCTATCATGAGGTGAGGCCGAAGGTTGTCAACTATAGACAGGAGATTCCTTTACCCAGGTGATCCTAGTCTATCTAGAGATACTGCATATTTCTCCCGTTAGGATAGAAGGAACCCCATTCTGAATTCTACTGCCCCGATTCACTTTTTTTAACATTAGTGATGGGACATGAGTCAGAAGAGATTGAGGCAGCAGCAGCTAGGGAAGATGTCACTCATATCCAAAACACAGTTGATTTGGGCCTGATCTTAGTCTCACTGAAGCCAGCTGAAACAAAAAGAACAAACTCACTCCTATAGACCTCCAAGGAGACACAACTGGGCTTTTTATTTACTGGTAAATTTTACAGTAAATAAGGGGACTATAGTAAAATTATTATTTTTATTGAAGGAGCATCTAGAGGCCCCAAGCAAGATCAGGACCCCATCATGACAGGCAGTTTAAATAAAGAGTAAGGAACAGTCCCTGCCCCAAGGAGTTTGCAGTCTAAATAGACAAGACAGATAAAGGGTAGGAGAATGGCACTTGTGGAGAATAACCTAGAAATCACTGAAACACATATGCAACAAACATTACATGTCAGGCCAAAAGCAGCTGTTAAGAATAGAATTTATAACAAATGTAGTTTAGACCAAAACCAAGCATCAATAAAACTATTGCAGTGTTGATGTTCATATATTGAAGACTACTTTGTTTGAATTGGAAATAGATTTTCATCCGCCCCCACACACACATACACCCTAGTTGGGATTTGCTGAACTAGCTTTTCATCTTTGGCTGAAAATGATTGTTGATGGCTCGCTGGAGCTAATGAGGGAATGATTTCACATGAGACAGTCAAAGTTGTGGGCGCTAAACCAGTTACAATGCTGATTGTTTTTCAAATAAACAAACTAAGAGATACAGTTCTACATGTTGCTCACAGGAAGATGTGTAGTTTATATAAACTATAAAAATCTACATGTTCCAAAATTTGAGCCAACCTCCGTCGATTAGGAGAAAACAAAACCCTTCCTTTGAAGGAGGATTTTCTAGAAAGTAAGAGCTTTCTTAACCATTGTAAGCTAGATACTGACAGAGGGAGAGCACTTTTTGTTTTATTCTCCTGACCAATGCTACTAATACCTTGAGCCACGGATATGGAAACAGGTGTGCATGTGGAGTGGAGCTTGGCAATCTTCTACTAGCAAATATATTAATAAGTTTAACCCTTTTATCCAGATGATGAACTATCCACAAGGACTTTTTAACAAAATATTTTTATTCCACTATGGCTGGTAAGCATGTGTTGTGCCCATATTTCAGCTTGGGTTCTGATCCAAAGCCTTTTGATATAAATGGGAATATTTTTATTGACTTCAGTGGACCTTGGATCAGGCTCCTCATGACCAAGTAGAACAGAAGGGATGGGCTCTACTAGGATCATCTAGCCTCTACTAGGATCAACGACCTTTTGATGCCAACTGGCAGATGGCATAGGAGTACAGGTCCCCTGGGTTTGCCAAAAGAATGTCTTATAAAGTCTCTAATGAAAGCCTGTATCACAGTGGTCATTGTAACCATTGTGAGATATATGTGTGTAAAATATCTGAGCAGTTAAATGTATGTTGAAAATTATGTTATCTAGGCCTCGCAGTTAAAGACGGGTCACTGAAAGGTAGTGTGCCTTGAGACAACTTCTCCAGCCAGGAGATTGGGAGACGCTTATTTCCTGATGGACCATTGTATATTGTATGCCTTACAACAGAAGCATACTTATAATTAGCATACTGAGTCCAATGTTAAGGAAGCATTTGCCAAAACTTCACTCTTCTGATGTTTAGAAACCTTCATCTAATTTCAAGTCTAAACTTCCTGATGGCCAGTTTCTATCCATTTGTTCTTGTGTCCATATTGGTACTCAGCTTAAAAAATTCCTCTCCCTCCCTGGTATTTATTCCTCTGATATATTTGTAGAGAGCAATCATATCTCCCCTCAGCCTTCTTTTGGTTAGACTAAACAAGCCAAGCTCTTTGAGTCTCCTTTGATAAGACAGGTTTTCCACTCCTCAAATCATCTTAGTAACCCTTCTCTGTACCTGTTCCACTTTGAATTCATCCTTCTTAAACATGGGAGACCAGAACTGCACACAGTATTCCAGATGAGGATTCACCAGCGCTTTGTACAATGGTACTAACACCTCATTATCTCTACTGGAAATACCTTGCCTGATGCATCCCAAGACTACCTTAGCTTTTGTCATGACCATATCACATTAATGGCTCATAGTCATCTTGTAATCAACCAATACTCTGAGGTCCTTCTTCTCCTTTCTTACTTCCAACTAATGCATCCCCAGCTTATAATAATAATTCTTGTCATTAATCCCTAAATGCATGACCTTGCACTTTTCACTATTAAATGTCATCCTATTGCTATTACTCCAATTTACAAGATCATCCAGATCTTCCTGTTTTTTCCTTTGTGTCTCTGCAACTTTTACATCAGTCCACTTTTACCATATGTGTTCGTAGCAGTAAAAGATCATAAGCTTGTCCAACATGATCCCTGAGGTCACTGGTAATTCCTCCGCCTGACAGTTATCGTTCGGTACACCCGTTGGGTTCACTTTCACCAAGTTCTTTATCACCTTTCATTCATATTACGGATTTCCCATCTTTTCAATTAGCTATTTCCTGTAAAACGTTATCAATGCCTCATGAAATCGACGGTAATTACTCCACTGCATCCTTTTCTAATCTGTTCCTTCTGAAGAAGGGAGCAGCGTTTTGCATTTATTTTTGTACCATGTTGTTAATTGTCCATTACCATCGTCCTCATGTCCTTACTATTTGCTCTTCATAATTTTTCCAGACTTTGCTACATTACGTAGTTGCCACGTCACTTTTTCCCTTTCTGAGGATAGAACTATGTTAGCATTCTCCAGTATATGGATACAGCCTCTGAGTTTCAGATTTCATTACACTTCTATATGAGTAAAGCATTGCACTGTGCCACTCCTTGATATATTCTTTTGTGGATTATCTGGCCTCGAATTGCAGTCATCTTAAGCTGGTTTGGTTTTGTGCTTTACCTTGGATGTGAGTTATATACATTCCATATTCATATCCTATTTGTCATCTGCATTCCTAGCCTCATTAAGAACTGAGGCAAGTATTGTATTATTGCGCATGCCTCTTCCTTAATCCATCTCTCCAGTGTTGTGAATCCCTTCTTTCTTTGTTTTCTTCTTATTATGCTCTAGACTTTTATGGTGTTTTTCTTTTGCAGGTCCAATCTCATCGCTTTTGGCTTTTCTCTTGTAGTCCTACATGTTTTACCTCAGTAGTTAGTCTTTCTTGTATTCCGCGCATCTGTAGGTTTTATTCTATATCCCATCCTGAGATGACTTTTGCACTTGCTTCTAGTATTCACTTCTGTTGTACCGTTCTATTCCTGTTTTTTTTCCGCTTTTTGGCTGATGCGAGTTCTGATAGTATTCTGAACTTTGATTGAAGTAACTTCTGGGCCTCTCCATCTTTAGATTCCACAAGTTCTTCGTACCATCCACTTCCCCTAACTATTTCTCTATTTTTTTAAGTTGCCCTTTGTCAACCCTAAATCACGCGATTAGTTGTTTATATTTCATCTATGTTGAACTCTATAGTCATGATCACTACGACCAGGATTCCTACACATTTCTTCTTGAGGTCCTACCCATCCAAACATCTAATGACATCCTTTTGTTTGTCTCAGCACTATTAGTGAGCATCTAGCATCTAGGAAAAATTCACCTATTTTCTGCACTTGTTCCCGTTTCTGGCGAGTTAGTCTCCTTGATCACAATTCCCATTAGTATTTACTTCATTAAAAAATTAAAAAGTCTCTTCTCATTCCAACTCGTCCAGTGTGCTTATTCACACCAAGCACTATCTCAGGGAGGTCTCTAATAGCCTTCTTCCCACATGTGTGTTTTCCGACCGGATCTGTTTATCCTTGCCTCCGTTTTTATTTGCTGTCAGTCTTATCATTACCTTATTTGCTATCTCACTTTGCTTTATTTCTGTCTTTTCTAACGCATGCTCATACCTGTACTCCAGTCTGACTCTATTCCCATGTTTCTGTTTATCCACTTTACTATCCGTTTCCTTCATTCACCAGGATTCTAGTTCCTCAATTTTGTTACTAGGATCTTGGCATTGATGTACAAGGTTCTATTTCTTCACATTAGGCCAGAATTCGACCACAGCATTCACTCATTGACTGGCCAATCGGCGGATACCCTTCCCTGTATGATCCCTTCTCGTACCAAGCTGTCTCGTTTCTTACGTCGTTTTCTTGTTCTCAGTGTTAAAACCAGAAGAGTTATCATAGAAAACCCATTTCCCTTCTGTTTAACGCTCTCTTAGTCATTGTGCTCAGCCTCATCCTAGAAGTCTCTTACCCCCTCTCAGATGGAAGTTCAATCCAAACGAGAAACGTCTTGTCCATGAATGCCTCCCAGTGGCCATATATCCCAAAGCCCTCCTTATAGTACCACTCCCTGAGCCATCTGTTGATGATCATAATCTTGTCACACCTTTGTTGCCCTTCTCTAGGAACAGGCAGAATCCCACTGAAGATCACCTGAGCCTCGATTTCCTTAAGCTTCTTCCCCAGCCTGGCATAGTCTCCCTTGATACATTCCAGCAAGAATCTAGCCGTATCATTTGTTCCCACACGAAGGACAATCAGAGGATTCTTTCCCGTTCCCATTAGGATCCTCTTCAGCCGCAAGTCCACATCCCATATCTTAGCACCCGGCAGACAGCATACCCTTCTATTCTCTGGATCAGCTCTGGTTACAGACCTGTCTATTCTTCTCAGTAAGAAGTCTCCAATCACGTAGACCTGCCTTTTCTTGGTGATGGTGCGATTCTCCGGTCTATCCCCTTTTCCCTCTGGCTGCAAGTCCTCTCGATTCCTATTCACTCTTGCAATCCTCCACAACCCATCCCGTATCCTCTTGGGGCTCATGTTTGGCATTGTCTCCATTGACTCTTCCCCTCTTCTTATAGGACTAGCTGCTCTTCTCTTCCTACTTGCCCTCTCACCTTCCTCGACCACCTGCTGTGCTCCTTCTTCATTTTACAACTCTGCAAACTTGTTCCTGAGCTCTATTTCTCCTTCACTGGCCCATCTGTTCCTCTGCCTGGTTCTCTTAGTCACATGCTTCCACTGTCCACTTTCCTCACCCAGCAGTCTCCCATCAGAGTTCTTTGGTCCTGCTTCCATCTGCAAGTCTGAGCTTTTCCCTTCAGACTCCTCGTGTCGTTGCTCCATCATCGGCTCCAGCCCTCTTCTAAACTCAACCAGTTTCTACCTGCATCTCCAATCCTTGGATCTTTTCTTCCATCAGCTGTATCAGGCGGCACTTCATGCAGATGAAGCTCTTATCAGGTATCCACTCCAGGATCATGTACATGCCACAGTTTCCACATCCAGTCATCTTCATTGTGCCTTCCACTACCACTGCTGCCTCTGTCTCTGTCATAGCCCTCCCACCTAAATCCTGTAAATCTGGGAAACACAAACCAAACCAAAACACCACCACCCACAGCAAAACAACCCCCCAACAAGCACCAAGACACTACTAAAACACTGCACACTCCTTTCAGTAGCCCGTCTGATCCTCTGCCTGCATCCCTTAGTCTTCCCCCAAATTCCCACTCAAACTCTCTTGTTTACAGCTCTGTTTGCTGGCTCCTGTGCTGCTGCAGCTGTCTATGCTACTGCCTGACTGGCTGGCTACCTTTATAGGACTCCTAGTCAGAGAAGCCTCACCCCCTTATCAGGGCTTAGCTTCTCTCCCAGCACACTGTCTCTACCAGCCTCCACACATACAACTACAAATATAAATAGCTATAAATACCTTCTTCTCGAACAGAAGCCCTACTCAAACTCCCCTGTTTACAGCTCTGTTTGCTGTAGGCAGCTGCATGGAAGGGCTGAGGATGGGGCTGAGGGTGGTACAGCTATGCCAGAGGAGGTGCACGTTCTGCTCCTTTTGCCACTGCGGTTCTGGAGAGCCCTGCGATTCAGAAGTCTCAGGTGCAGTGGGAGGAGGACAGAGCCCCTCCCCAGGTAACATAGGACAGATCATAGGGAGGGGAAACCAAACATGCCAAGGTCCACTCAATATGAAAGGCCAGTGATTTTAGGGTCATAGGAAGACCCTATACATTTAAATTAGGATTGAGCAACTGGATAACTTTAACTGAAAGCATCATTTCTCCTTTCTACATGCTATCAAGTTCCCTGCTGCTGACTGGGATGAGAAACAAAAGTGATAAAACACCACAGGAAAAGCTGTTAGTGTTTCTGGCCTTATCAGAATGAAGGACTATCACAATAGTCACAGGAAAGTCTCTTCCTTCTAGTTTTGCAGTCTGCAGGTTCCATATTATAGAAGATATATCAGCATTTGGGTCCAAGTCCTAAGACGTGCTAAATACCTACCAGTCCCAATCAGGATAATGAGAGTTTCAGGTGCTGCATTAAAGACAAATCTATTACTATTGTGAAACTATCAGCACAAGTAAGGGTTGCAGAATCAGGACCAAGTACCTTTTGGGTGCTCAAACTCAATCTCTGAACAGTGGTTTTGCCCACTGCTAATGTAAAACTTTTATCTTTTTTGCATGTAATTCATTTCATGAAGAGCTTTGTTTCTTCAAAACAAATCTGGCAATGAGCAATCAAATTCTTCTCTTTTCTATGTTTTAAAACTCTGGAAAATGCCATAAGGTGAGTGCTTACGTCTGCTCCAACAGCTAGTAAAGTCAACAGAAAGACTCTTATTACTTCAGCTGGATGAAACCGTAGAGACCAACAGATTTTATGGGCCAGATCCCCATTTGGTGCAAATACACGTCTCCCCATTAAAATTTACACTAGCTGAGGATCTGGTCTTGTGTTTTAGTTTTGACCTCTTGATATTTCATTATACATATATCCTCCATGTGGCAAACTTAGTCAAGCTGAATTTTTATTTGGAAAAGTGGGCATTTTGCCTTAATGATTACAGTCTAGAGACAATTTGTTAAGCATCAATTATAAGTGACTTTTAAGGAAAAGTTACTTTTCCTTGAATCACCTTAGATGTGTAGGCAACAGGGAGAGGTCTTACTATTTCTATTATTTCCCATCTGTCCAGTCATGAAGAGTAGCCATCATTAACACCCAAAGATATCATATAGGCTTGTGAAACTGATCTCCTGATGAATATTGTTTCCCAAAAATTAAAATAAAGATTTCATTGACCCATATAGGTTTTTAAAAACAGAAGTCTGCAGCAGAGAGATCATATATTGATTAATATGTTTCATTTTGCCTAATTGTTACAACACATGTGACAGGAAAATAGAATGAAAATTATACACTCATACACAAAAAGTGAAAAGGAGTTGCAACATTTTATAATATGTGGTCGGCCTCTTACTTAACTGCTAATGTATTCACCATTAGCATTTTGTTAGACTCTTCTTAGAGCTGAGCAGACATCAAAATGTTGAGGTTTGGATCAATTTATATGAGTATCCATAAAATGTGGTTTGGGGCTTTGTTTGGTCTGGTTTAGGGTTTGAGGGGGGGAGGAGAAGGGGGAGGGAGAGGGTTGAGAAGCCTGCCCAAACATCCTTGATGTGGAATTTGGTCTGGAATATGCACAAGATAGCCTCTTCCAGAAATTCCCAACATTTCCTGATTTCATAAGGGAAATACAACAATACCACAAGAAAGGTAATTTTTGCAGCATTTCCAGCTTGTACAAAACCATCTGCAATTTGCTCCTCTGCACTAATAAAAAAACCAAAGTAAGTAGCTAAAGCATGAACAATCTGATCATTCCATTGATTTTTTTTATTTTTTTTTTTCGGGTTTTGTTTGTTTTTCCATTTGTCAAATCCTTTCTAATTCAGGTCTTCATCATACTAGGACACATTCCGAGTCTTCTGCATGTTCTGTACTACATTGTGCAGACTTACTATAATCATTATGAGCAAGTATGAGAATGATGCAAAACTTTCACACTGAAACCTGAAATTGATCAACCTTGCAAATAAACCTTGGACCGTATTTGGAGAAGCCCAGGCCAACCTACAATTTTCAGTGAAAACAATTAAAAGAGTGATGATTTTGCAAAATTTCAAAACATAAAACTAAGCAAACCATGGAAGTCTTAAGCAGAGTCTTGGGAAATGGTTGAGACATAAAAATCAAAGTAAAACTCCATGATAATGAGCCCACATGAATTGCATCCAAAAAACGTGAACTGAATCCAAAACACAGAGTTACACACAAGGCTCTACAAACCAAAACTGCTGAGCTTCACACAGGATTATTTAAATAGCTATTGTTTTTCCTTTCATCGTGCAAACTGGAAGCTGTCTTTTAGATTCAAGGTGTTATTGATCTTCTGCAGAGTAAATTATATTTCATATAGTTGTAGATAAACATAAGATCATTAAAAATTGAGCACAAAGCTTTTGGAAATTGGAAAACTTTCACTATCAGAAAACTTTGTTGTTTCCTTTGATATTTGCTATCAGAGAGTTTCTCTACAACTTCATGCAGCATAAGAACAGACCAGGGTTTCTCAAACAGTGGTCACCTCTTGTACAGGAAAAGCCCCTGACTGGTCGGATCGGCTGATCGATGCTCCCACTGGCTGCAGATCTCTGCTCCGGAACAATGGGAGCTGCTGGAAGCAGCAGCCAGTAAGTCCCTTGGCCCGTGTCACTTCCAGCAGCTCCCATTGGCCCGGAGCAGTGATCTGCGGCCAGTGGGAGCAGCCATCGGCGGGACCTGCAGACAGGGCAGGTAAACACACCGGCCCGGCCCACTAGGGGCTTTCCCTACACAAGCGGCGACCCCTGTTTGAGAAACCCTGGAACAGACTATAATGATAAATACACTGCCAAAAATAGTAGCTCTCATAAGATTACATCTGCTTGAGTACAGTGACAATTTTATGATCCATGATTCTGCTGGGATAAGATAAGAAGGATGTTGGAATCTTGAGCAACAGATACAAACTCAATCCGTTTACCAAGACTGTGCTGCACAATGCAACGTAAAAGGAATATATTGGTACGCTTTAAGCATTTTTTAAATTCTATAGGTATAGTGAGACTGTCCCTATTACAATTTCACCTTTAAGGGCCTGACTCCAAGGTAATTAAAACGAGTAAAAAGAATCCTATTGGTTTTGCTGCAATTTGAATCAGGCCATAAAAAAAAATAAATGTATAGAGTACACTCAAACTTCCACATTTCTGAATGTCAAGCCAGCCATAATATAGTAAATAATTTTTCATACAGTTATTGGGAAGATAGGCTGTCACACTAGACTATAGGTAGAGAGATGAGCTGGGACAGTATGCAGTCACATACAGCAGTATAAAAAACAAATGGTAATATCAAGCTACTATTTTTGCTAAGAAAGGAAGCAGTTCTATTTGAAGTTTGTATTTTGCATAAAATTATGTGGGCATTTTCTCTGACCTTTTAACAAAAACACTAAATGAGCTTACACTACAGCACTGTAAGGTATTCTCCAATCAATTTATCTTTATCAGGTCAAAAAAAGCAACTGCAAAATTCTGTGCAGGGAGGAACAATTCTGAATCCCTTTCAAGACTAGACCTGAAGGCAAGAAATAATAACTCCCCCAATGTATTGTATTATTATCTGCAGATCAAAATTTTAGAAGTTTTCCAAAGCAATAAGCAAAGATAAATTACTGAATTTCCTTGATATAACATTTTATATTGATAGAAACAGAACCATAATTAAATCAGATGGCTAGATTCTGTTGGATATTTGTGTAGAGCCCCTGTTAACTTGGGAACATAAAAATACTGTAGCTCATTTGTTACTTTAAATCAAGGTTTTAAAATAAGAAACCTTTGCAGTAGATATCATGGTAAGAAGTCTTTATTAAAGTAATCTGTTTTAATCAAGGCATAATATATAATTAACAATAACAAATTTATTCAACTTTTCACCTTCTTTTTATGTTCACAGAATAGATGTAAGTAGAGTGATTTTTCACACTCAAACTATTGTCACATTGTACTCCTCTACACATGCTTGTTGTAGCCACTTCTTGTCTTATACTTAGATTGTAAGTTCTTTGGGGCAGGGAGTCATTGTAGTCATTCACAGGACCTAGAACAGATGGGCCCGAATGCCTGACTGGGCTACCAAAATGCAGTTAATAATCATGCTTACTTGATGTTTATCCATATCTTATGATGGTTTTGCTCTGTGGATTAATTGCAAATGATCATTCCAGTTTTAGTGCCTTATGGCTGTCAGCTTTGTTTCCTGATTAGGGGCCTGATCCAAAGCCTACTGCAGTGAAAAGAAAGGTTCCCATTGACTTCAGCATGTTTTGGATGAGGTTCTAGGCACCTGATCCTGCAAAGTACTGAATATATCCAGGAGGTCTGAGTTCCCTCGGCTCACGTTTAATACACTCGGTAAATCTAAAATCAGTCAAATGGTAATGGAAGGGGGTAAGAATGAAGTAAATTCATTGAAAGATACAGCACAAGCAGCATCGGTGCAAGAGCATCCCCACCAATGTCCCTCTGTGATGATGGCTAGACCGCCTCTAAGAAGGAGAGAGCCGCACCAGCTCCATTTAAAACTGTCTCTGAAGGCTGCCCATTAGTACACTTCTACCTCAATATAATGCTGTCCTTGGGAGCCAAAAATCTTACTGTGTTATAGGTGAAACCATGTTATATTGAACTTGCTTTGATCCACCAGAGTGCGCAGCCCCGCCTCCTTGAAGCACTGCTTTACCGTATTATATCCAAATTTGTGTTATATCAGGTGGCATTATATCGAGGCAGTGGTGCACTGACATTGTTGTGAAGTAGACACATGTTCTCTAGGAACTGGATTGGCACCACCAACACATTTCACATAGGTGACCAAACAACTATCATTTTTGGTCTCTACTGACCTTGGCAAGATTAGGACACAAGATCTGACATGAATGGTGCTTTACTATCCAAATGTCACCATTCCACTTCCTGAACACGATACTGGTTTTCTATTTCATTTGATTCTGTAAGAAACCCAGTATCTGAGTTCATCATATACAAAATACGTATTGTATCCCAGAAAGTGTTCATCTTGCACAAACAAAGGGTAGGTCTATACTGCAGCTAGGGGTGTGCTTCCTACTACAGACAGATATGTGCTAGCTCTGCTCAAGCTAGTGCACTAAAAAATAGTAGTGTAGCCAGAGATAGCATGAGCTGCAACCTGAGTACTCACTTCAGGCTTCTTAGTGTTCATAATTAGCACATACTCTATATTAGTTTAAATCCCACTAGCATTAGATAGACTGAAACTGGGATATTTGTGTTTTTTCATATACATAGACCACTTTGCTGATTAATTCTGGGGGTGGGGAAAGTCTTTAGATATATTAATAGGAATTTCTTTATAGCATTTCCTGTCTGGCAATGAACAACATTCCAAAAGAGCTTTCCCTTTAGATGAGTGGGCACGATCACTTTACAGCTTAGAATGCCAAAGAATAACTGTAAAGGATACTGTATGCAATGCTAATGATCAGACAGGAAGGTGAGGTTAGACGAAAAGGTGTTGGAAAAGGCAACACTTACAATGACCGAAAAATTAAGACATCAAAGGCTTGCTCCTACAAGGTACTGCTGGGTGCCCATATTCTCACTGACTACAAGGGATATAGAGACTAAACCTCAAAACAATAAATTGTGTAATTAAAAAAAGTCCTTATTTTTACAAGTTCTGTATAAAAAATATGTTACATAAAACAAACCTTTGAGCCATCAAAGTTCGTAAGTGCCTGAACATACAAGTAGAGTAACTAGATTAGTGATGTCCTTCCTTTCATTTTCCCTAGCTTTTGTATTTTTTCACTATTATACATATCGGTGTGCTAAACTTAAAATGAACTACAGTTTTGAATAAAGGGTACTAGTGTTGAATATTCAAATTAAGGTTGAGATTTCACAATAAATGTGCTCAGAGACTTCCACCATAAATAGAGAAGATCAAACTTGATATTCCTAAAGTAAAAATACAAACTTGAGAAAAAAATAAAATCCTTTCAGGCATCTTATATGCACATCATAAAAAAATAAAAGGCATAAGATCTAAATTCTAATAAACCCTTTCAGGTTATCTGTAAAACATTTTAGAGTTTCAAATTCCATTGTGAGTCACACTGATTTGAAATGTTTCACCAAATAGCTTTATAAAACAAATAGATCTTATTAGTATCACATTTTTTTATTTCTATAATGCCTTTTATCAGGAGATCTCAAAGCACTTGAGCAACATGAATCAATTAAACTCCCAAAACTCCATGAGGTGGGTAAGTCTTGAAAACTACAGGATGCACATTGCACCCTGCAGTGTAACATTGCAATGCACTTTTGTAATTTATAATCTATTGAAATATATAACCAAATTCTGTAGAGCTTCGCTACTTTATGCTTTTCAGCCTTTCCTCCTGACCCAATAAGTTTTTATAATCGTCTTATACTCAGCTATATTTCTGATAAGGTAAAGGGAAATGTTTCTACAGATTTGCAGGGACTTATTTTTATACATATGGTTTCAGCATACTATATTTTTTAAGTCTCTAATGCCAAAGAAAGCAAATGCTGAGAAACTGCACACTGTATGCAAAAATGCTTACCATGTCATTGATTATTCTCTGATGTGATATATTACCGACAGTAGACATTATAATTTGTATAAAATGACATCTATAGAGAGCACATTTTCCTACAAATTAAGGCACAGTCCTGTCAATGCATCCACACAGACAGATAGCTGTGCACACACAAAGTCATCATGGACTTCAGTGAGGCTCCTTGCAGGCATGAGACTCCACACACAATTCAGTTTGCAAGATCAGGGCATAAATAGGCAACACAAGAACCACTGGCAAAGTTTAAGGCCATAATCTTTCAGTGAATTCAATACATGCAGACTCCACTGGAGTCCACAGTTGATCACTTGCACAGCGCTCAAGGCAGGATCAGGATCTTATTCTAAGTTTTAGTGTAAGATCTAAAACAAATTACATTTTGTTAGACGATTTCTATCATCACAGCGCTCCAGGAAAGTAGTTTGATCATCCAAGAATTACATCTTCCACAGAGGTAACACCTAAAAGTACGACAGACGACAGTACTATGATTTGGCAGTTCATGCCATGCTTATTCAGACAGGAAACATTTTTGTTCAGATGCTTCCTATTTAGATTTATAGCACATCATTTTTAAAAAAAAATATCTGTCCTAAAGGAAAACATGGGCTAGCAGGCTTAAAGTTCAGAAGATAAGGAACCTTTTCAATATAAATAAGCTATGAAAAAAATCTCAAAGTGCAATTTTACTATATTCCAGGAAACAATTTTTCTTGATTTTTTCTGATGTTCATGTATTAATGCTGATAATATATTGGCAACATAAGTAATAAGTAGAATTAAATGCCAAAAGTTATTTTATTTCAACGTATTTCTCTCATGAATCTAAAGTGCCATCATAATTATGCTAAAAATGCAAAGTCTTCTATGATAGCTTTGCTAAGATGGATGTGGCTAAAGCTCATCTGGAGTAGCTTTAATACCGGTAGTATGCATACACACTTCTAAATATACCACATCGTTTCTGGCCTTAAAAATATGCTTTCTTATTTATAGTATTGGATGGCCCAAATAAACCATCATTAATCATGTACTCAGCATAGTGGCGACAAACAGTCTGTTTTTGCCCACGTAGATAGTTACTAGTTAAAAGCTACTGCAAACAGCTTTTATTTGCATGGAAGAAAATCAGCTTCAGGTAACTGCTTGCAATAATTTGCAGGAACCTGCTTGTGCAATCCAGATCTTGCAAGAACACCAGGCAGTTTGCTTTAGGCCTCAAGAAGAATGTTCCGTTCTGTGTAAGACACGAAGTGATTCCTCCTAGACATGGCTCCAGTTAAACACAGAAACAATACTACATATACAAGATAATGCAAAATTGAAAGTGACTGACTGCCTGAACTTCAGCTGTTGTAAATTGGTATAGTCCATGAAATGATACCAGTTTACAACAGTTAAGGAACTAAACCTGGAAATTGTCTGTGTTACATTATACAACACGACTGTATGTTGGTTTGCTCAATCTGGCTATTTCTGAAGAGTAACTTACCATATTAATAATAAGCAGCGGCAGTTTGAGGATTTCTTATCCAGTTTCAGAGCTATGTTAATTAGTGTATTTGTTCAATATGTTATTTTGGGTTTTCTCCTTTAGTCCGAAATCTTAAATATTCATGAATGCCTCCTCTTGATGTTGCCAGGAGTTATATGTTCATAACCAAGATCAGAATTTGTCCTTGTATGCATTGTATTATGATTGAATTAGGTTGTTACAAAATGAAGTATATGAAAAATGCTATTTTATTATCAATTTTGTATAGATTTCTATAAAAAAAGAAAATGAAAAATGTATAAATGGCTTACAATTTGTATATTCCTGAATACTGCATGGTTCATGGGTTTTCCATGTCATTTTACAGTGCAAAGATGCAAGACCAGACAATATAAAACCGGAGCATGCATAGATATAACACATTAAATTCCATGAAAATTTTCAACAAAACAAGAAATAGAATACGGTTAAGTTAGAGCTGGGCAGGAAATATATCCTTCTGCAACAAAAGTAGGTAGCAGGCCAGAGACTTAATGCAAAAATGTAGAAGAGATTCTTCACTACCCACACATCATTCATCACTGGAAGAGATGTACGGCGCCAAGGATTTGAGGAGGAGTAAGCAGCCAAATCAAGCCCAATAACCCAACACACAAAGAGCTTTGTTTGCAAATTAGGAATTAAAATGCTGAGAGAAAGCAAGTCCAGGACAATCCTTGAGATTCATATCAGAGGCCATTCAGATTTGATGTCATCATCTGAAGATATGTTTGTCTGATAAAGTATGCATTTGTTCTAAGTTACGCAGGCAGTTAATATTAATTTAAACAAAAGAAAACAATGAAAACTATCATTTGCACAAAATAAACCAGTAAATCTGCCAGTTGACCACACATGTGCAGTGGATGTAAAATTCTGGAAAAATTCCAACAGCTGTAAAGCTTCTAAAATTCTCTCTCGCTCTCTGTCTCTCCTCTCATTACCAAGATCTGTCTGGTAGATGTCACCCAACAAGTTGTTTATTTAGCTCCTGATCTTCAGATAACTGTCAGCATTTTAAATAGAGTTTTCAACTTCTCTCTTTTACTAGCATTATCTGTTGCTAATATAAATTTTAATATGGCTTTTATTCCTAACTTGGAGCCCTATCCTGAAAATACTTCATTTTACTTGCGTGAAAGAGTTTGCAGACTGGAGCCTATAGTTTTTAACCCTGCCCCTTCCCTATGTACCTCCGAGCCGAAATCAAGAAAAACAAGTTAGCTTTAGTTCCAGAGAAACCTATACGTATTAAAAAGGGGAGGGGGGAACATTACATCTACACTTAATACTATCATTTGAGCAAGAATTTACCTGTCATGGGATGGTACAGAAAACCCATCTGACAGGTTATGTTTTGAAAACAACACAGCTTGCTGGTTTGACTTGGCTGTGGCCATCAAATATATCACTGTGCATGTGTGTATAAACTGAATATCATTTCTATATGAGACACTGTTATTAGAACCTGTAATAGCATCTTTGTAACATAGCAATGAATGACTATTGCAAAGCTACATTTTACTTTTTATTGGTCCCATCTAGAACATGACTACAGCTAAAATAAATTCTCTAAAGTATTTTTGCTTATCAGATTTGCGTACAATAACAGTGGGTCAGTGCATAAATTGGTGTAGCTCCACTGAAGTGAAGGAAACTACACTGATGTATTTTATATTTTTTTACCAGCTGAGGATCTGGGACATTATGACTAAAGGTATTTAAATAAATCTTTTGCTGTATTAGACTGTTCTTGTGAATGAAACTGCTGATCTCCACTTGGCTGTGACTCAAGCCCTTTTATTTGCTGACTGGGGAATATTTAACTGAGTGGAAGTTCTAGCACAAATCTTAGTGAGAGTGGTCATGCTGGCTGTGCTCTAGTTGCCATTTTGCAAACACTTTGTAGTTAGAAGCAGGGGGGGAAATGAGGTTTCTGCACATAGCAAAAGGGAATGACGATGACCAGTATCATCAAAGTGACGGGTAGAGTGTAGGCACCATTACCAGCTGAGACAGAGGCTATTATTATGCATGTTACTGTGGTGCCTAGCAGCCCTAGTCATGGCCCAGGTGCTATACAAACAGAACAAAAATATAGTCCCTTTTCCCCAAGAGCTTATAGCCTCCCTAGGCTGATGACACTTTATGCAAATAAATTCACCTGGCTGACTGGAGAGCCAGCCAGGTAATCAGGAAAGGAATATTTACACGGTAGCTGCTGTCTCTCTGGTATCACTTTTCAAGATGTCACCCAGACCACCACCACCCCCACTACTCCAGCACCCGGGGGAGGAAGGGAAATCACACTAACAGGCTGTTGTGGTGCTACTGGAAGAGGAAGCCCAATAACTCCACTCACTTGCTCTGAAGTCTTAATATATCAGTGCAACAAGAACATTTGTTTAGAAGTCCCAATGTACTCAAATGGGCAAAATCCATACAATTGCATTAAAGTCAAGATGTACCTATGTGCTTTAACTGCAACTGCAACTTCCAGTGCTACCACAAAATGCATGTGCACACACCTACCTCCTTTCAGAGGCAGCGACAAAGAAATATTTGCCCAATGACCCCCATAACCTGATGCAAATGTAGGACATGCACCATGGAAGGCAGGGAAAAGTGGGAAGAGGTCTGCTTCTCACAAGTGCCATCTTACAAAGTAATTCCACCCACCCAAATCCTCTCCCTCTCAATTTCCATGCTTGTGAGAAGTGCTTGGGGGGGTTAACTAATAGCAACTCTTCCAACAAGAAAGGGTTGACATTAGTCAGTGGGTGCTGTGATTTACCCAAGCGTTTGCTCTAACCTGCCAGCTACTGCCCCAGTACCCAGCACCAAGTACGATGAACTATCCATAACTGCAGGCCAATACACATTTCCTGCTTATTCCTTCCTCTCAGCTGTCTTTTCTTGCTTTGAGCTTTTTGCCAAATCCTTACAAAATAATAATAATTAAAAAAATCTATAAATGTTTGAGAGACAAGGTGGGTGATGTTATATCTTTTATTGGCCCAACTTCTGTTAGTGAGAAAGACACGGCCCAACACTTCCACAGCAACACTAAATATAAATGTTCAGGTTTTTAATGGCCTGCTACCAAGTTTATCTCAGGCTGAGTTCTTTGTATTTACACAACTACATGGAAGGTTACTCATACGTGATCAACACATGATGACAGGCATGTTAGCAGCTGGATCACAATTGTTTTTGTCCAAAGAAACATTAGAAGGAAGTCTTCTTAGGAGTTGTTCATAAGAAGTTTAGTTTGATAAGAATTACAAAAGTATTGTTCCTATTTGAGCCTGATTTGAAAACTCTTTTTTGCATGAGTAATCCTAATGAAGTTAATGGAGAAAGAGAGAAAGGAAACAGGCCTGTCTAGTTAACAGCCCAAGATCTTGCCCACCTTATTCATGCTGAATAGGGCCTTACTTTAGGGCCTTACAAATACTTGTTTGTATTATAATCTCTTATTTAGGTCTCAGTCCTGCAAAATTTACTACTAGTTGTAGTGACAACTCATAGTAATGTAGTAGTACAGTGGCTACTCATGATAATAACCACTACACTGGGATCAACTGTGTATAGGATTAGGCCTCCAGGGACTGATTCAGCCTCCCTTAAACAAACACTTTATTCCTCATGAAGTCCTAATCCTGAAAAAAAAAATCTTGCTGCTAAATTAAGTGGTTACTACCAGGAGGGTCCCTATTGATTTCTAAGGTCTTGATTGCACTGAGTTGAATGAAGCTACTCAGGGTGGCAAGCACTACATCTGGTATTGAGTGCATGCAGGACTAAGGCTGAAGTAAGGAATGTAATTCACATTCTATAAAGCAATCAGACAGAGGGTTGAATCCTGGCCCCACTGAAGTCAACAGGAATTTTGCTATTGATTTCAGTGGATACAGGGGTCAACGTATGAAGTGTAAAGCAGTCAGAAGTACAGTATCAAGATAAGACAAGGAGTCTGGCCTTTAAAGATCTTTATTTCCTAACTAGATCTGAGAACATATCAATTTGAAAAACACACCTTTATGCATCTGTGTCTCTCTCTTTCATATTATAGGTGTTGCTACCAACTTCAAGGTGTCTGCCTTGGCTGATTTTTTTTTTATTATGGTGTTTACTTTTTTAAGTTCTAGCTTAAATGTCTCAGCTGTTTCTCAGAACTGGGTTGTAGGGAAAAAAACCCAAATCCACTTTACCCATGTTCAAAAATTCTTGCAGCTGCATAATTGAGAAGCCCTAGTGCTCCAGGCTTCAGAGCAGGGACCTGAAATTTAGCCAGGGGTTGGACTGATATCAGGGGTGTGTCTTTTGCTGTCCCCATGAGTATCCATGCAAATTTGGCCAACTAGTAAGCCAAGAAAATTTCCTCTACTGAGCACGTGTGAGTTGGCTGTTAGAGACTGGCAACATGATATCTCAAAAGATTCCATCCGCACTAAGCATATGCATATAGTTTGGAGAACAATGCTGCTAACTTCTAACCAAAATTCCACCTGCACTGAGCATGCTACATCCCCACACAACTACCATCTGCTAAGTGGGCTGAGCATATGCTACCCCACAGATCATGCGCCATCTCAGGACTGAGCAGAATATTTAGAATAATTACTCCTCTTAACTGTCAGGAAGTACTGTGACACCAGAACTGCGAGCAGAGAAAGAGAGAGACTCTTTCATGTTCTCACTGCCCCCTCCTCCCCCGCCCCAGTTTCTGGTTTCTAATTAGCAAGGAAAAAGCAACCTGAATCAGAGATAGAGGTCTGAGCAGCAGGAATGGGAGGGGGGAGTAGAAGCAAACAGGGGACAGAAGCAGTAGCAGAGAGAAGGAGTCAGAAAGATTTACAGCCAGTAGACACAATTTCAAATGGAACCAAGGATTCCTGATCCCAACAGTCTTCTGCTGTCAGCAAATGAAATCCACTGGCAAAATGTCTCTCTCATCCCTTTCTAATGGCTGGTCCACATAGATTAGCCTACTGTTGTTTCCAGTGGCTCAATTAGCTCAAATGGTAGCGGGCTGTGCTATGGCTTTAAAAGGTCCCAACTCTTCCAATGGCCCATCCTAGGTTCAATAGGCTCCCCAAAATGAAATTCCTGTTTTGATTTGCTTTTCAAAAATTAAGAAATGGCACCAAAAATGTAACAATAAGGTTGCAAAGGTAAGGTTACCAGGTTCAAAAGTTGGGAAATGCCAGTTAAGGTTGGGTTGCCTGTGCAAACTTAATTCAGTTCCCTGAAGGATATGCTTTATAATGCAGTATTTACATTATATGTTCACATGCTATTTTTTCCACAGAAACCTAGTCTCATTCCATGCACAGGATGAACAATACTCAGGGAATGAATCAAGGTTATGTAGTGAAGGAAGCTGTTGTCTACTACAGGTCCATAAGAACATAAAACTGGCCCTACTGGATGAGACCAAAAGTCCATCTATCCCAGTCTCCTGTCTTCCGACAGTGGCCAGTGCCAGGTGCCCCAGAAGGAATGAACAAAACAGGTAATCATCAAGTGATCCATCCCCTGTCGCTCTTCCCCAGCTTCTGGCAAACAGAGGCTAGGGACACCGTTCCTGCCATCCTAGCTAATAGTCATTGATGTACCTATCCTCCATGAACTTATCTAGTTCTTTTTTAAACCCTGTTATGGTCTTGGCCTTCACAACATCCTCTGGAAAGGAGTTCCACAGGTTGACTGTGCGTTGTGTGAAGAAATGCTTCCTTTTATTTGCTTTAAACCTGCTGCCTATTAATTTCATTTGGTGACTACTAGTTCTTATATTATGAGAAGTAGTAAACAACACTTCCTTATCTACTTTCTCTACCATTCATGATTTTATAGACTTCAATCATATCTCCCCTTAGTCACCTCTTTTCTAAGTTGAAAAGTCCCAGTCTTATTAATCTCTTCTCATATGGAAGCCATTCCATACCATTATCATTTTTGTTGCCCTTTTCTGAACCTTTTCCAATTCCAGTATATCTTTTTAGAGATGAGGCGACCACATCTGCACACAGTGTTCAAGATGTGGGTGTACCATGGATTTATATAGAGGCAACATGATATTTTCTGTCCTATTATCTATCCCTGTAGTGGTGTGGTCACCCCGCTCCTGCCTGGAGGGGTTAAAAACAGCCCTGGAGAGGGCTGTGGCTAGGAAAATGCTAGGAAAATGGGGAAGCAGCCACATCTGGCCCTATAAAAGGGCTGCTAGCCAGAGCTTAAGAGTATCTCTCTAGCTGTTGAGGGAGATGGGCCTGGCTGCTGGGAGCTGAGGAAGGTACCTGGAGTATACCAAGGCTATGGGAAGGTGAGAGTTGCTAGGGAGCTCCAGCCTGGAAAACTCCCAGGCTGCAGGCCTTGGTAAAGGCAGGGAAAGGTACTGGGGCTGCAGAGGTATAGGCCAGGGCAAGCAAGGGCAGCAGGTTCAAACCCTCCTTGCTAATGATGAGTGGCAATTATACTACAGTCTGCCCCAGTGAGCAGGGGCTAGATGGTGACTGGCAGTAGCCCAAGACTGAGGTGAGATGGGGATAGGGGTTTGGGGGTTCCCCAGGGAGGGGAGACCCAGTGAGACTGCAGGATACTCCAGGGGGCAGAACCCCAAAAGAAGGGGCACCGGGGTCCGGGAAGGACACCGGGGGCCAGCGGCAAGGCGAGACACCAGCCTGCAGAGGATGCTCTGGAAGCTGATGAGCTAATTCCCTGGATAACCAGCAGGAGATGCCGCGGCAGTGAGTCACGCCTCTTCACTATCCCTTTCTTAATTATTCCCAGCACTCTGTTCACTTTTTTGACTGCCACTGCACATTGAGTGGATGTTTTCAAAGAACTATTCACAATGACTCCAAGATCTCTTTGTTGAGTGGTAACAGCTAATTTAGATCCCATCCTTTTATATGTATAGTGACCCCTCACTTCATTTGTTACAGAAGTTGAAAAGTGTGTAGTGAATAAGGCAGGGTATTTCAGAAAGAGAAAGGATAGTCTTGATTTTAAGGCCCCTGAATGTCACCCTGGCTAATTGGAGTCTATACCTGTCCTACCACAGAGTTTCTATGGGCTGATCTACACTAGGGGAGGGGATCGATCTAAGATACGCAACTTCAGCTACGTGAATAACGTAGCCGAAGTCTAAGTATCTTAGATCGATTTACCTACTGTCCTCATGGTGTGGGATTGATGTTCACGGCTCCCCCTGTCGACTCCGCTACCACCGTTCGTGTTGGTGGAGTTCCGGAGTCGACAGGAGCATGTTCGGGGATCAATATATCGTGTCTAGATGAGACGCGATATATTGATTCCAGAGAAATCGATTGCTATCCGCCGATACGGCAGGTAGTGAAGACATAGCCTATGTAATGCTGGGCAGGTCATTCAATCCAAATTTTCCACAGAGGACACTAGTTATATGTTATGTTTTGGGTGCCCAACTTGAGATAACTGGGGTCTGCTTTTCAGAAATGCAGAGTACCTGGAACCCAGGTCAGTTGGATCTGTGCACTGAATTTGTAGAGTGCTATAAAAGTGTTAAATACTCAGAAAAAAATAAACTGTAGGTTGCTCCAGTTGGTGGATACTTAATTTAGGACTTGTATTGGCCTGCTATACAGGGATGCATTTCATCCATAAAGTGGATAGTTTTGCTAGATATCGCCTTATAAAATCAACTTGATTATTGTAAAAGGGTAAAGCACTGAGTCTATCCAAGGGCCCTTAATTTGTCATTATTTACAGCTTTCTGTTTAAACACCAATGCAACAGATTTTCCTCAGTTGCTTAACAAAAGTTCTGGTTTGCATTTTTCAAATATCCGATTCAGCTGAAAGTTAAATGTTAGCTAGACTTGGCTAATGATCACTGGTCATATGAGTACCATGCACACATTAAGACAAAAGCAATGTACAGGAAGGGTATACAGCAGAGGAAAACATGCTGGCATTCTTTGTACAGGGTCAATGCTACTCTTAATAATCCAGTGCTTAGGGTAAAGGTAGACATGAAAGATGGATGACAGAGTAATAGTTCCCTTGTTATTGTGGATTTCAGGAGGAACAAGAACCTTCCAATCAGAGGAGAGGAAGTCAAATTGAGACCTGTGGATGGAAAAGGAAAAAAAATCACAATTGCTGCAAAATTATGATTTTCAGCCGAAGAGCAGCCACTTGAGGGAATTATAATCATAGGGGACAGAACAGCCAGAAAATTCACAAGTGAATGTCAATGAAATAGCAGCCATCAACTAGGAGTCAGAGTAAAACATGTGGGGATCAGATCTGGAGCCCAGGTGTAGCTGCAAAAACACCAAAGGAAGTCATAAATTGTGACCCGGAGGGACAGCAAGAAAGACCAAGTCAGAAAGCACCAAATTCTGCTACCCTTTCTCAAACTGAATTGATTTTCATTGATTTCAGTGGAACTAGTTGCAGAGTCAGGCACTACTCCAGGTGGCGGAATCTAGTCCATAGCTGGTAGGCAATGATCGGAACTGTCGATGTTCCATAGTAGCGGGTTTACATGCATTATATTGGATCCAATTTATTTTCCTGGGTACTAAAATGCTTGATAGTAATCACAAAACCAAACCCTTCAAAATACTGAACACCTCCTGCAAGGTGACTTAATACAAGCAATATTCTGCTCCTATTGCACTGCATATACTGTAGTCACACCAAAAGGAGAAAACATGAGCTTTGTCTGGTCCAAGGGGTTGTCTGAATCCATCCTTTTCTAATCTCAGTCACAGCAGCCCACAGGTCAGTGTTTAGTTGAAATTGGCTCCTGTTGTTATCTTCTGCTCTTTGATGGCTGAAAGGTAAGGGTGTACAGAGGAGCAAAAGGAACGGGCCATCATAAATCACACACCATACCAGGCTGTTTTAATCCTCTCTCTTTTTCATGTTTTCTGACAAAACAGGTTTGTTTTAATGAAACACTCAGGAAATGTTTTCCAATGCAGGCAGATAATTCTGGTAGCTGAGAAGATGAAGCATAGCCCATCATTAAGATAAAACTTTTTCATCCTTTTGCTAATCCAAAGATAGCGTGTCCCAGAGGGGCCTCCACTCCTGATTCTCTGACGAAAGCCGAGCAGCGTTCTGAGCCACAAAACAAGATAAAGCTACAGTTATGAACAACAGGCCAGAAGCTCTGGCATGTTTCCCTCCCACAAACCTTCCTTAAAGGTCAAGCAAACTACATAGGCCTCCTGTTACAGGGATGAAAGAAGAACAGTTGGAAAAAAAAGGGAGGAAGGGAGGTTTTTCTTGGTTATAGTAGGCACAAAACAAAAAGACAACCTGTGTGCCAGAGTTGGCTGCTGGAATGCTTTATGACCTTTTGACCTCAAAGATGAGCAGTCTAGGAAAGGAAAGTCATTTACAGATTGCCTCAGATAACTGCGTCTAATGCAGAACGTTTTGGCTGTATCCAGTAGTGAATTTATTTTACACACTCACACACCTTAGCCAGCAATGCTGCAAGTTCATATAGAGAGATCAGCATACCTATTAATGCACCAGTCTGGTACTCCGTACAGCATGCTGTTCTTAGGAGATCAGTTTTTATTGGTAGAGTTGTGCTGCAAAAATGTCCAGATCTAGTTTTTGCAGGCATCATTGCTAGGAAATGAGGAATGCCAGTCTGTGAACTTTAAAACCACCCCCGCAAAAAAAATGCTGAATACTTAAGTTCTGAAACAGAGCTAGTGTTTGTGCTATCTTCCAAGCTACAGCATCATTACTAGTAATTTCCAGTGCAGATAATGGAAATTGCTACTTTAAAAATGATGACTTCTGAATTTTTAAAGATTAAATTAAGGTGATAGGGAGAGAAACTCAGACCTCCAGATCTGCTGCTAATGCAATATACCAGACTTTATACATTCCCTTATTCCAAAAGGGTGAAACGTACAAAAATGTAGTGTCAATGGCAGTTGCAGGTGCTCAGCTCTTGTTATAATCAGCCTTTTAGCTCCAGTAGTGCAAGCTGATCTATACTGGCAGAGGCCCCCAGTTTGTGCAGAGCACTACTGAAATCATGGGAGCTCCATACAGGCAGAGAGGAACACTGACACAGATCAACTTGCAGCCTGAGGTTGTATATGTTTCTTCTGTTTGGGTTCTACTTTACTCTGGGTTGTGTAGTACAGAGCATATGTATGTTACCCTGTAATTATATAGAGGCTAAAGACTGACTGGATATACCGTTGAGATTGAGGCACACTGGCAGCAAGATATGGGCAAGCTTGCCTTTTCTTTACCCATGCTGTACCAGTCCTAAATGAAGAGATTAAGACTTTTGATACATGACCTTGTTGTAAACAAACTGGAGTAACGTAGTCTAGTCAAACCTACTATAAGGTGGGGTCACAACAGATTGGAAAACCATACTCAGAGGGTAGTTATCAATGGCTCACAATCAAGCTGGAAGGACATATCCAGTGGGATTCTACAGGGATCTGTCCTGGGTCCAGTTCTATTCAATAGCTTCATAAATTGTTAGGATAATGGCAAAGAGAGTATACTTATAAAGTTTGCAGACAATACCAAGCTGGGAGAGTTGCAAGTGCTCTGGAAAACAAGTTTAGTCTTCAAAATTATCTTGAGAAACTGGAGAAATGGTCTGAAATAAATAGGATGAAATTCAATAACGACAAATGAGGAGTACTATACTTAGGCACAAATAATCAATTGCACCAAAAAAAATGGGAAAAGCCTGCCAAGGAACGAGTACTGCAGAAAAGGAGTTATAGGGGACCACAAGCTAAACCCGGGTTGTGAGTTCAATCCTTGAGGGGGGCCACTTAGGGATCTGGGGCAAAAATCAGTACTTAGTCCTGCTAATGAAGGCAGGGAGCTGGACTTGATGATCTTTCAAGGTCCCTTCCACTTCTAGGAGATAGGTATATCTCCAATTACTACTACTATAATAATGTAACGCCATTTAAAAAAATGCAAACATCATTCTTGGATGTGGAAGCAGGAGTTTTGTAAGCAAGACAGGAGAAGTAACTATTCTACTCTACTCCCTACTGACAAGACCTTCACTGGAGAAGTGTGTCCAGTTCTGGGCACCACACTTCAAGAAAGAGGTGGACAAATTGGAGAGAGTCTGGAAGAGAACCACAAAAATTATTCAAGTCCTCAAAATTATGACCTACAAGGAAAGATTGAAAGAATAAGGTTTGTTTAGTCTAGAGAAGAGATGACTGAGGGGGGACATAATAAATCTTCAAATACATTAAAAGGTTGTGATAATGAGGAGGATGATAAATTGTTCTCCTTAACCACTGAGGATGTGACAAGAAGCAATGGGCTTAAATTGCAGCAAGGGAGATTTAGGTTAGAAATTAGGAAAAGCTTCCTAACAGCAATGATCTAGATAATACTTATTCCTGCTTCTGTGCAGGGCACCGGATTAAATAAACTACCAAGATCCCTTCTGGTCCTAGTTTTCTATAATTCTTTGCAATTTATCTGCTACTTTTCATAAATATCAAAGTAACTTTTAGAACATAACTAAACTTGTGTTTTTGTCAGAAGCCCTGTATAAGAGACAATGCTTTGTTGTGCTGTTCCAAGCCCAGCCTGGGATGCAGATTATGAATCAGTCACAGTCACCTCTTGGGTCTGGTCTACACTACACGTTTAAACCGATTTTAGCAGCATTAAATCGATTTAACTGCTCACCCGTCCACACTACGAGGCCATTTATATCGATATAAAGGGCTCTTTAAATCGGTTTCTGTACTCCTCCCCAATGAGAGGGGGAGTAGCGCTAAAATTGGTATTACCATACTGGATTAGGGGTAGTGTGGCCACAAATCGACGGTATTGGTCTCCGGGCGGTATCCCACAGTGCACCACTGTGACCACTCTGGACAGCAATCTGAACTCGGATGCAGTGGCCAGGTAAACAGGAAAAGCCCCGTGAACTTTTGAATTATATTTCCTGTTTGCCCAGTGTGGAACTCTGATCAGCACGGGTGACGATGCAGTCCCAAATCCAAAAAGTGCTCCAGCATGTACCGTACAGGAGATACTGGATCTGATCGCTATATAGGGAGACAAATCTGTTCTATCAGAGCTCCGTTACAGAAGACGAAATGCCAAAGCATTTGAAAAAAATCTCCAGGCTACACAGTGCTGCATGACAAGCGTAATGGAAAGCCAAAGAATCAACATGGACGCTCATGGAGGGAGGGAGGGGGTACTGAGGACCAGCTATCCCACAGTCCACAGCAGTCTCCGAAACTATTTGCATCTTGGCTGAGCTCCCAGTGCCTGTAGGGTCAAACACTTGTCTGCCGTGGTTCAGGGAATAGCTCTTCAATTTACTCCCCTCACCACCACGCGAAAGAAAGGGAAAAATCATTTCTTGACTTTTTCAGTGTCACCCTATGTCTACTGATGCTGGTGGTAGACCATGCTGCAGCAGTGAAGAGCAGTATCCGCTCCTCTCCCTCCCCGGTGGCAGACAGTACAATATGACTGTTATCTGTCATCATCATCAGCCTGTGAGTGCTCCTGGCTGGCCTCAGGTGAGGCTGGCCAGGGGCGCCTGGGTAAAAATAGGAATGATTCCTGATCATTCCCAGTAGGTGATACAGAATGGGCGGTAACCATCCTCATCATAGTAACTGGGGCTCAGCTCCATCAGCCCCTCCCCTTTCATGTGTAAAGAAAAGATTCTGTACTGCCTGGACTATTATAGCAGCGGAATGCTGGCTCCTCTCCTCCGCACCTCTTAATGTCCTGCCTGGACTGTCATAGAACGGAGGGCTTCCTCCCCTCATTTTATCTCACTAACAAGTCACTGTTTTTATTCCTGCATTCTTTATAACTTCATGACACAAATGGGGGGACACTGCCACAGTAGCCCAGGAGGTTGGGGAGGAGGGAAGCAACAGGTGGGTTGTTGCAGGGACTCCTGGTGAATGGCATGTGGCTCATCATTTCTGCAGGATCTGACATGGAACAGCTGTGCTCTCTGATACACTGGTTCACTAATATACTTGCCCCATATTCTAGGCAGGACTGACTCTATTTTTAGAAACCATAAAGGAGGAATTGACTCAGGAAGTCATTCCCAGTTTTGCCTTTGCACCCCTGGGTGACCTCAGCCAGGGGCACCCATGATAGCAGCAGACAGTACAGAACGACAGATAATCGTCATCTTACTGCCAATTTACAATGGCAGCAGACGGTACAGAACAACTCATAGCCGTCTCTGCTATCATGCAAAAGCAAATGAATGCTGATGTGTAGCGCTGCAGTAACATCTCTGTTAGCAGCATCCAGTACACATACGGTGACTTTAAAAAAAATGCTGAACGGGCTCCATGCTTGCTGTGCTATGGCGTCTGCCAGGGCAATCCAAGGAAAAAGGGCGCGAAATGATTGTCTGCCGCTGTTTTCCCGGGGGAAGGAATGAGTGATGACATTTACCCAGAACCATCTGTGACAATGATTTTTGCCCCATCAGGCACTGGGATCTCAACCCAGAATTCCAAGGGGTGGGGGACACTGCGGGAACTATGGGATAGCTACAGAATAGCTACCCACAGTGCAACGCTCTGGAAATCGACGCTAGCCTCGGACCATGGACGCACACCACTGAATTAATGTGTTTAGTGTGGCCGCGTGCACTCGACTTTATACAATCTGTTTTACAAAACCAGTTTATGTAAAATTGGAATAATCCGTAGTGTAGACATACCCTTGGTTTCCCTCTCTGCTCTAGGGGAAACTGTACCTTGATGCTCTTTTTTCTGAGCCTGAAAGAGTGCTTGGCACATCCTTTGATCTGTGATTGTCTTTGGATACAAGACCTACCTGACGGCAGCCATTAGCACCTTTCTTCTTAGTCAAACACACACCTGTTTTGAAACCCCATTGTAATCAATAGTGTTAAATCAATACAAAACTATAAATTTGGACAGTAGCCACTCTTTTATATAGCTTTTAAAATAAACATTTTACTGGTTCTGAAAATATAAACAATCCCCTCCCCTAATCTTTATTTTAATTTAAAAATTTCTGAATCAAGAGTTGTAATGTTTATATAAATAATGACTCCTGCTGTTTTATTTTTCTGCCAGCTTTTCTAAGTTTCAGTATGTGCTCAAGTTCCTTGAATTTTGTCTAGATGATGCAAAGGCCTTTTCCGTGAAATATTTAGTTATTTGACATTTCTTTCCTCCCAACCCCATCTCACCTGACTGTCCCTATTGGAGCTCTTATTTTCCAATATTCTTATTCTGAATGAGTTACAAACCTCACAGAAGCAAATGATCTCACAAGCGCAATTTACTGGTAAAAAGTGGTAGCTGCTCCATAGTAAAAGCTGCAGCTGAGCTTTTAAATACAGTACACACAGTCACATGTTAACAGTCTGTATTGGGGTGGGAGGTTGAAATAAACAGATGCCACAAAGTTAGTCTGTTTGCACTCTGTTGCAGGACTGGGTATGAAAGCTCTATTTTCTTCAACAAGCTTCATGTGGTCACACCCCTGCACCTTTGACTTCAGTGGGGTCCTTATGGACTGGGGGATCCACCTGCAAGGATAGAGGATTTCATGTTGAAAGAGAAAAAAGGTGTGAATTTACACAATAGCTCCTGAATGTAGTGATCCAGCTGTACCAATCCAACTCACTAAGGTAGATATTTTTTAGTATAGCCTATAATGCAATATGCTCTTTTCAGAAGGAAATATTTTAAAAAGTCCATACCCTGCCATCAGCACAGGCCCAGCTCTCCCCATTGAAATCAATGGAAAGGTCTGCATAAAATATCAATGGCAGGATATGGATAATCTCTGATCTTTCTCTAGCCGGCAGTGAGAGTTGATATATGCCATTTTTCTCATATTTAGAAGTTACTTGGTCTGAACTCATTATTTACCTATATGTTATTAAGGGCATTTGAAACGGCTTATTTTCTTCAGAACCTCAGAGATAAAAGGATTCATGCCAAGTCTATCGACTTACAATTATAGATTTTTATAGTAGGGCTGTTCAAAAACAAAATCTGCCTCACTACTGAATTTAACAAATTCTACCTTCTTGCCAGTTTTGGAATTCTGCAAAAAAGAAATTCATTTTTTTCCAACTGCAGTTTAAAGAATTTTACAATACATCAAAAATTCTTATTGATTAATCAAACCAAAAGCTACAGTGAAAAACATCAAACCAGCTCATGGATTTATTTGTTCTGAGCCTGAACTGGAAATACTCAGAAAGAACACAGGCAAAAAGAGTTTATAGCATTAGGAAAGCTCTTATTGGGTACTTTTCTCTAAATATATTTCCCTCTCATGCTAGACCTGCTGTATATTTATTGATTTTCTGATACACCCAAGCAATGAAAGTATGGGAACAGGGCAGAGAGAAAGCATCATCTACATTTTACAAAAATAATGAAATCCCATTTAAAAGCAGTATAAATCTAGTAGATATGCATGGGAAAAGAAGAATTCCTGAACCCCAGTCTTAGCTGTATAACATTGATTTACAGTGTGGATTCTGGCAAACCACGTAATCTCAGAATCTTCAGTCTTTGATTTTATCCATATTTCAGAATATTTCATGGGTTCTTTTAAAGCCCAGCCCCTGAAGTAACAGGAATATATGGGAATCTCATTTTACATAAAATAAATTTCTAGACCTCAGGGCTGCAGAGGAACCTTGCGAATGTTGGACGAGTGTGACCAAAAGGTTCAAAAACCAGAAAGCAAATAAAAATCACCTGCTATTTTTTTAACATTGTGATTTGATTTGATTTTGAGGGGATGGAAGTGAAGTAGGCTGACTCATTTTTGAACAGTTGGCTAAAAACTAGCCAACTGTGATCTATGTTACTTCATTCCTTCCATCTTCTCTCCCCTACATCTGTAAAAAAAGAGGGATAATATTTATGGAAGGTGGTTTGCTGAGAGGATATATTAGGGGAATAGTTGGAGCTCGAGTAAAGGGAAGAGGCAGCAAGGGAGGTCTCTCCTAGTCAAGCGAAAAAGCAGCTCTCCCAATTCTGGCTTCCCCCCTCTTTGCATAGAAAGTAGTTCATATTAACACTAGTCTGAGTTACGCTGGAGGAAAAGTATACTCACTACATTCCAAGTTAGCTTTTAGGCAGCACATCCAATCTTGATGTCAGTGGACATTTAAATTAAATTTGAGCACAAGGTGAACACCACCACTAGTTACAAATACAGTGAAATCCACTTTAAATTAACACATAAATAAATTTATCTATTGAAAACCAAATAAAACACATGAAACACAAAGGTATCAAAAATAGTTGTAAAAAGAATAAACTAGCTAAAAGAAAAAACTTCCTTATTCCATGCATGCTGCACGTCTACAGGAAAAGACTTACAATAATAAGCCTTTTGTATACACAAACCAAACATAACTCAGACACATAAACCCTCTTAAATACCTCGTAAACCTGAAAAAAGTATCCACCCTCAGTTCACCAACATCAGCAGGTTTACAGTATTATTTTTTGGTCATTTCCCGATACCATTTGTAAGGAAACACCTGGAGCCACCTTATAAAGAAAAGTAAAGCAAATAGGGAGAGTAGCCTCCTGGGAGAATGGGGAGGAATCCTGATAGCTCAGCAAACTGTACTGTTTTATTAAATTACATCATGTGTCTCGAACAAAGCATGCATGAACCATAGAGAAGGAGAGTGGGGGAAGGATGTTCATAGAGCAAGATGATAGGGCTCCTGCTTCATATTTGGGCCCCAATATCAAATGCATATAACAATAAACCTCTTCAAATACTACATTCTTATATTTTGGGATTTTCCAAAAGCACTCTTCATTGGCCTAACTCTACTCTTATTGGAGTCAACAGTAAAATTCTTATTTATTTTAATGAGAACAGGTAGGCCAATGCTGAGTTTTTGGCCATCCCATACACAGTTGTTTTCCCACTCTATACGTAAAAATGTATTTCCCTTCTCCAAAAATGTAGACTTTGCATGGAACCATTTTGACTCTAAATACAAGGCAGTTTAAAACATGAAGAAATTTGATATCAATCTGAATTCTATTTGTTTGGTCCCCTAGATACAATTATATGGGCAAAGTTACATAGAAAATGAAGAAACAATCGTTATATAATTAACTGGACTATCTCTAAAGAGAATGGAGATGCTAACATCTTCGAGTCATGAAACTACATTTATTTTCCAGAGTAATAAACAGAACAGTGGAACAGTTTCTAAAAGAGATTAGATGTATTTAAACCAAGACATGGACTAAGTAGCTTGAATCGGCTAGTTTTAAAGGAACCAAATAAGGGAATTAGACCCTAATTCAAAGCCCATTGAAGTTAATGGCATGGCTCACAATGACTTCAATGGGCTTTCAATCAGATCTTGGTAAACAGGCTGTGATTAAGGAAGGTATTTAAACAAGTGCTTAAGTTTAAGCAGGTTAGTACTCCCACAGATATCAGTGTGAGCAGTGTTAGGTGAAAATCCCGTACTTTAATAATATTGTAAAAATCACCTAGATTCTAGTGAGATTGCTGGACTTAAAGTTACTAAAGCCTTTACAGCAAAGGCATATCAATGAGTTTGGTTTTCAAAAAGCATTTGGCTAAATTCCATTAACAAAGATTAGATAACAAAGAACCATGGAATTGGGGGTGAAATAGTTTGTTGTTGCTAAGTTTATTCAGCAAGAGGCAAATATATCCCAATAGGAAACTACTCTATTAAAATTGCTAGTGAGTGAAGTATCCAAGGGTCAATTTCATAATCTGTTCGCTAATTGTATCTATTAAAATAGAAAGGCTTGCTTTTGTGTCACATTAGTATTTATAAATATAAACATTCCGAAGTTAGAAAATAAAAGAGGTTAAATTCCACATGGTGTAAATTAAACTATGTTGCACATTGTATGTCTCATGGTCCATCAACAGCATGATATGAGACTATAGAATGGGACAGCTCATATTTATAGAGAGAACAGGAATAGAAGAAACACAATAGGTGCAACATAGCTCCATTACTATTACTATAGGAGCTAACTGTTTTCTTTAACTTACTAAAACTATGTGCAGTAGTTTAAACTATTTCAGATTTTCCCATTTTGAAAGGGAAAAGTACGGTAATCATAAATATCAAGACTGAGGCCCAAAATTATAAATTGGCATTGGTATTAAGATAGAGAGCCATAAGGTTGCCTTCTGACAATAACCTTGCAAGCCCTGATGTAAGGGGTGCCTGGGCAGCTGGGGAGATTCTGAGCACTGCTGCAGTCCATAGACACTTAGAGACAGGCTGCAATAACTTTAGACAAGCCTCCAGGACTGTCTGTTACATCGGAGGGGGGCGGGGGGGAGGGCTGCAAAGGTGATTTAAAGCCACCAAAACCCACCGTACTCTGGAGCAATGCAGAATCTCACCCTCAATGTTTGCAGATTCCAGGGCACCATGCATGCATTGTAGCTGTAACCAGGGAACACAAGTATGAATATGACAGCCAGTTTTGATTATTACGAGGGTGACACAAGACACTTGACCCCTGCTTTGTGAAATGGTTGTTTTATGTAAGCCTGAGCCAGGAAATAACTACTAGTCTAACAGATGATGATTTGTCAATTCCATGGACTGCTGTGCTAACCTTCACATATAGTGCACAGACAGCCCTGCGAAATGTATCTTTTTGAACTTAGCAGTTTGACTGGGGCAAGGACTTTGGGGAAGGGGCTGGAACTGGGGTGGAGTGATGACAATGCAGGGACAGAGCCATGGGAAGGGGAGTCAAGCACCCACAGAGCAGAAGGGAAGTCGGTGCCTATGGAATAATCTCATTCAAAGGGTCACTGAACTGTAAGAAAAAGGCATCGGCCCCTTTAGGCCTTGGGGAGAGATCCATCCCGACCAAGGAAAGGGACAATCATCATCTTGATAGCAGACTGTGAATGAAAAAATCCATCTTAAACAAAGCCTTGAACCAAAACTTGCTAAATTAAGTTTTAGACTTTTAGATGCATGTTTTCACTTTTATTTGCTTGTAGCCATTTCTAACTTTCTCACTTATTCTTGAATTCACTTAAAATCCTATCTTTTTTTGTTAATAAACTTGTTTTAGCTTTTTAATCTAAACCAATCCAGCACTGTGTTTAAATTGAGCTGTTTGCCAACTCCTGTTAAAATAGGAAACTGTTGAATATTGCCTTTTTATGGGAGCAATAAACCTTTAAACTGCCCAGGAGAGGGCTGGACACCACAGGGCACACTTTTAGGGGGACATTCAGGACTGGGAGTGTGTTGAGGTCACCTTCCAAGTAGTAACCAAGGATGGTAGAAGCCAGAGAGTGGCTGTGTGTTGATGACAGGGTCAGAGCTGCTGGATCTGGGCTGAAACTGTACACAGCCAGTCAGGGTGTGACCTGCATGCCAGTAGGCTGCTTTGAGTGACCTACCTTGAGAGCTGCAACAGCAAAGCATTGTAGGGCACCTGAGGTTACAGGGCAGACCGTGACACAAGCCCTCTCTGGTCTGGGCTGCACACCAGAAAGAGACACTTGGTTACAGTGGATATTCCTAACTGACAACCAAGTCACTTCCAGTATGCAATTGGGGTGTCTACATCTCCTCACTTTGCTACAAATAAGAGTTTCTCTCTCATATGGAAAAAGCTCTCATTCGTTCAAGAAGAGACTTAACTAGTCAGCAATGAAAGGCTTCAGTTAATAGGGTTTGTTTGTTTCCAGTGGTAGAAGGAAAGTAATCAGAAGACTGGTTCTAGCAACACAGGAAGTATTTATGACTGTGTGATCGGGTGCACTCACCTCTCACTAGCACCCCCTGTCTCAGTGCATGTGCCTGAACACTCATTCTCTCTCTCTGTGTTTGTGGTGGGTCTTTGCTAGCTCAGCCCTCCAGCTGAGTCACAGAGTCTGTATGTGAAATAAAAGCCAAACCCGGGCCTCTCTCAAAGCCCTCCAGTAATGCCTCTTGATCTGCAGTCCTATCTCTGGACTTGCTCCTCAATCAGTCCAGCAGGGCCTATTACAGTACCCTGGTTTGAATTGTCTCAGTCCCTTCTGGGGTATCTCAAATTGTCCCTGCTCTTCAAGCCGTCCTGCCCCTAGTGTGGGACATGTCCCCCAGGACTCCCTCCCAAGAGACTCTTTGTCCCTCTGGGTCTTTCTGGCCCCAGCTCTTCAGCTGGGCCGCTAAAAGAGATCAGTTCCCCTTCTGGGAAGTATCAAAGTCCAGGCCACTTTCCCAGTGGCTGGGACAGGACCAGGCCCTGCCTATACTCCAGGTCCCAGCCCAGGAATCACAGTTGCCAACTGTCACATGGTAAATAAGCACCCCAACTTTCAAAATAAGCCAAAAATCAAGCTAATCCCATTTCAAAACAAGGCCAAAACAAGCCAATTTCTGAGAACTCCAACACTCTATGTGATGTGACTAGATCACCGCAGTGTGCAGTCTGGCACTGTGGTGCGCCTGACTCTCTCCCTCCTTGTCCCTGCTTGCCCTCCTTTGCCGGGAGCCAATCATAAAAAAGAAGCAAGAAGTTACAAGCCAAACAAGCTACAAGCCAAAAATTAGCCAGCAAGCAACTCACAAGCCAATTAAGCCAAAAATAAACCCAATTTCTGTGTTTTTTTCCCACAGGTTTGGTATGTCTGCCAGGGACCCTATAGACAGCAGCCATCCACTATGTCCCTTTAAATAAAAACTGTGTCACTGCTACAATTCCGTGGGCCACGTCCCCAGTTCATTCTTCGCCCTTACCTTAGGGCCCTGTCCTGGTTGAGTCCAAGCAGCCAGCCTGAAACTTCTTTGCCTTCCCCCTAGCCTCTGCCAGCACTGCTCTGTCTGGGCACCTGTAACTCCCTCAGCCAGCTAGATGCACCATCCATGCTCCTCTAGCTCCAGCAAGGAACTGATCTCATGTTGGCCCTGAAGCTCTTCTTATACTAGGCTGCTGGGCCTCAGTTGGCTTCTTGCCGCACAGCTTGTAGGACCTCTCTATTGCTCTTTTCTGGGATGGGAAATGGCAGGGCTGCAAGGCCTCCAAGAGGGCACCTCCAGACCTAGACCACCCCATCACAGATTGATTATTCTGTTGATTAAAAACATCTCTTCAAAGCGGATGTGACACTCCCCAGGGGTACTCACCTTAGCATGAAGTAGTCTTGTCTGCGCATGCTGTGGATCAGCTTCCTGAAATCTCTGACATGCGTCTGACAAAGTGGGTATTCACCCACAAAAGTTTGTGCTCCAATACACCTGTTAGTCTTACTGTGCCACAGGACTCATTGCTTTTTTCTGAAATCTCTGGCAGCGCAAGCACTACCTTCCAGGCCTCTGCAGGCCTCATCCTCGCTATACAAGCAGCAATAGGGACATACAAACCCTGTCTCCTTGACATGTGTCCTGCAGTCTACAGACCCTTATCCAATGAATACTCACAGAATCACTGGCCTTTCTGTTCCCAAAAGGACACCTTCTAAGATTCAGCTTGGGACCAGCACTTTGCTTAGGACCATGACACTTGGGTATATTTATAGTGAAAACAAGAATAAGTCTATTATCAAAGACTAGTGATTCAAGTAAGAATATTGGAAATAAATGGTTACCTGTAAAAACAAAGGCATAACATGCTTTCTAGAGACTAAATTTAGCTAACAAGTTACTCTCTTGTTTTTAATCTCACCCAAAAGTTTTCAGTCAAGCCTGACTGAAACTCCTTTTACTTCCTCAGTGAAGGGTGCCTGGGTGTCTTCTCTGTCCTTCACAAAAAATACTCAAGCAAACCTTTGATTTGTACCACCAGATAAAGTACAGTCCCCACTGCTGTTTTTATCTTCCTGTTAGTTTTTCTGAAGTCCCCACAACACTTCATTTGCATTCAGTTCAGACTGGTGATGAGAGGCCCGAAATACTCAATTTACATGTAAATAGGTAGATGGATAAACATCTCATCTGACAGGAAACATGTTTTTCACCTTTGCTGCTGACCAGCTCCCGAGACACAAACTTTAAGAACATATTTGGTATACATACACGTAAGTCCTTATATAACAGCTGTACATACATTTCACAAAAATATTGATCACCAGCATGACACTGGCTTTCATCTGAGACCTCACATGAGATACTTTGGTGAACTAGAATGTATATGTCAGACCCAAGAGAACCCTGTAACCCTCTGTACCCCCTTGCCAGTTGGGATTAAGTTGGGTCACAGCAGATGATAGCAAAACACACTTTTTGCTTTTAAAATAACTGTTTTATAATATTATTCTCTCCCATTTCTTCACTGAGCTATTCCAAAATGTATCATATTAAAGACAAGGGCCACTCTAACTCCTTTGTACAGCCTTCTGCATGCACACTCTTATGGGTTATAACAAAGAACTCTCATCCTAATCACCTCTGCCTGGGGGCTGAGATTTATAGACCTAGAACTTGATTGACAAGGTTTTGCACAACCACTATAGACATGGGACTAAACCGAAGCTTATTATACAAACTCCTTTACCCAAGTGTTATTTTGATGCTTTGGATAAACTAAAGTTCAGATCCAACCCATCCCAAGTTTGGTTTTTCAACTGATTAAGCTTTATAAAAGCTAAAACATAGTTTCTGTATTTATTTTGGAAAAAATATTGAAAACACCAGCTCAGCAATGGGGTAAAAATAGAACTCCTTGCTTTTAGATGCCTGGAAAATGAAACAAAAGAGGCAATGCTATTATTAGGCATGCATGAACCAGTTTGGATTATATAATATTTGCCCTGTACCTTTCCCAAAACTCGGAAAGAACTCAGTCTTAATGAGCCCTAACATTTGAAAAACAACTCTTGCTTGTTTTTGTTTTTTCACTTTTATACTCCTTGGTGCTTCTTGGTTTCAGGATTAGCAGTGGAGCTACCAAATTAAAAAGACTGTTCAGTGTTTACAGACCAGCTAGAACCAGAAAGAGGTGGCAATCTCAGAAAGAATTCTTGACTTTGCAGGATTTTCAGCCTAATTCCAAGACCAAAAGAGGTTTGAGTAATTATTCATATTTTGGATTTAGACAGTGTGTGCATTCTTATCAGAAAATTGGAGAGACTTCTGTAATCTACAGTAAAAAGATTTTTAAATTATGAAAAAGCTGATGAAGGTAAGCCCTAGATTGACCCAGCTATGTTGTTCGGGGCTGTGAAAAATTCATACCCTGAAGCAACATAGTTAAGCCAACCTATCCCTCAGTGTAGACAGTGCTAGGTCTACAGAAGAATTAATCTGTCAATTTAGCGGCTGCCTCTGCAGGAAATGGATTAACTACACCAGTGGAAGAACTTCTCCCATTGGCATAGGCAGTGTCTACCCTCAAGTACTACAGCAGTGCAGCCCTAAGACAAGCCCTAAGATTAAAATTGTTCCCATGGGGAACATAGTTTACAGACTGAGGAACTGATAAAGAGCAGCTGTAACAGCTGTGATTGGGTATATTGTGAGCTCTGTACCTCAGAGAACTGAGTTACAAACTGTTAGTGGTCTAAAGATCAACATTAATACACTGACTTGCACCCAGAGTCAAACAAAAATCCATCAGAGACCTGCCAATAGGCATTCATGTTGGCCTGCATTAACTGAGGTGAGGATAGCTGCACTATGCTCTAGCTACAGGTTGGACTTCAAGGTTAACATTAAGACCAAGCCTCCATTAGCACTACAGTCCAATCCAAGAGTGTAAAGTTCTCACTGAAAAGACAAACCACAGGATTAATGATTGTAGAACTAGGGCATAAGCTTTATATTAGGGCTGTCAAACAATTAAAAAAATTAATTGTGATTAATCACACTATTAAAAAATTATTTGCAATTAATTGCACGATTAATTGCACTGTTAAACAATAACAGATTACCACTTTAATATTTTTGGATGTTTAGTTGGAGAAGGTTGATTTTCTCTTTTGGTGGTCCAGTTTCTGTAGTTTCCACATCGGAGTGTTGCGCTTTTAAGACTTCTGAGACCATGCTCCACACCTCATCCATCTCAGATTTTGGAAGGCACTTCAGATTCTTAAAGCTTGAGTCAAATGGTGTAGCTAGCTTTAGAAATCTCCCATTGGTACTTTCTCTGAGTAGACACACTGACTTGAATGTGGACCTAAATTCTTTACAATCCCTGTTCAGCAAAGCACACGTGTAATGTGACATTAATGGGTCTTAAGGACTTGCTTAAAAGCCTGCTCCAAAGCCATTTGAAGTCCATGGTGGGAGTTTTTCCATAGTGTTCAATGAGCTTTGGAGCAGGTTCTTAAGCAGTTACTTAAGGTCCACTAATGTTAAATTACACGTGTCCTTTGCTGAACAGGGATGGATTTAAGTGTGTGACTAAACCCTGACCTTAATTCTTGAACTATTGTGTGTTTCTCTGTAGCTGCTCTAGGGAGAGAAGCCAAGATTTTCAGAAGTGATTAATGATTTTAGTTGCCTCCATTTTTGGGTGCCCAGTTTCAGATACATTAATAAAGGGCTTTATTTTCAGAGGGTGGATGCACAGCACTTACTGAAAATGAGGTCCCTTTAAGGCATCTCACATTGGACTTCCAAAATTGAGGAACCCAAAATCATTAGTCACTTCTGAAAATCTTGGCCAGGAGTTACTCGTTTAATTTAAAAATTGCTGTAAGCCACGAATACTTATGATTACACTGATACTAGTGCTATGCAACTTATGACACTATATTGACGTCTCTATGGAAGGTCAGAAGTAGCAGCATGAGATGAACCTTTGTAGCTGTTTACACATCCAATAACAATCAGAAAGCAGGATTTTCCAATAGGAGATTTAAAATTAAAGATGATAAAATATACCAAGCTTTTTTTTTTCCCCTGGCAGGCAGCAGATAGGAAAAAGTTAACTGAGCCAATGCAAAAACATCAAGCTATTATCAGAATAAAAACATTATGGAAATATGTTTTGTCTTTATTTATGACAGGGAATGGGCTTTTTTCTTAAGGAAATTATGGTGTCAGGAAAGAGACGAGTACCTCCCTCAATATTCCATCAATCTTCCGCTTCTTCATGTGGTGCAATTTCCCCTCCACCCACCCACCCTTTTTTTAAGTTTGTTGTAACTTGTAGAAAGTCCTTCAACACCACTTGGAAAAAACATCTCCTGCAACTGTCAACGTTCTTGGCTGTTAACGCATATTGAAAAAAGTGTAGATTTTGGCTTTAGCAATATATGCCAATAAGTTTTCTTGGCATCAACAGAGAACTTAATTGGATTCACTCTCAGGACAACAAGAGTTTTCCACTCAAGACTCTGAAGAACTTCTGATCCATAATTTTAAGTAAAATTTTAGAAATACACACATATATAAATACATGTGTTTTGTACAAGAGTCTATAATAACAAAACCATTAAATAGTTATGGATTTTCAAAATTAAAAAGTGGGACACTTTGATGGTGACTGTTCTAGGATTGTGCAATAGTCCTACAAAAGAACACTTTTTAAAAAGGTTGCTGGTATCATTACAGACAGCTTCTGACTGTAAAACAACTTCTCAAATTAGAGCACTTTTACCCCAGCAATTTAGTGTTCTGAATGAACTTGTAAGTTTCATTAATGGTCTTTTGAGTTAGAAGTACAGTTTTGAAGGTGTTTTCCCTTGTTTGACTTCTCTATTCACTTCCAACACTGAACACTTATTCCACTGGACTGTCCCTGATAAAGAAGAGTCTATTTGGCACAACAATATGGCTAGGACAAACATTATAAAATCCTGCCTCTATAGAAATCAGTGGGAATTTTGCTTTGGCCTTTACTGGAGCTAGGATTTCATCGTTTGTGGTTGTAAAAACAATATTTAATTGATGAAATGAAAGAATGGAGATGTCTTTGGTTTCCCACAAGGAGTTCCTATGACACAGTGTAAAAAAACTAGCACACATAGTCATTGTATGTGTGAGTGTAAGAGAGAGACACACATACACCTGTATTACAGGTAGAATGCACAGCAACAACTATAATTCAGCTGTTTAAGTGTTTCTGTTCTATTTTGAAAAAAGAAAAGAATCTTGAAACATATTTTAGGCTGAATTTTTCCATGTTTGTTCTCATTCCAGGAGAACAATTTTCGAGTTCGAGTACAACTACTTCAGCCATGTTACATGGCGAAGAGAGTAAAACTGGGGTCGGGGGGACATACACAACACAGTTTTGCCGTTATAAAAACCACCACAATCTAGTTTGTTCTAGTGCCCTGGCAATTTGGCATCATAACCTGAAATATGGCAGGGAATAAGGCCAGCAATACACTTATGTAGCTGCTTAACTTCGTGTATGTGAGTAGTCCCACCAAAAACAATGACGTGACTTAACTGTTTGCAGGATTGGGGTGGGTTTTGTTTTTTTTAAAGGAGAGAACTTAAAGTGCATCAGTCATGATGTAGTTTTGGTTCATTCTGGCCCTCATCAAATCTTGAGTTCCTCAAAGTAAATACTACCTCATCCTTCTTTCAGACAGATTTGATCTTCAGCTCTGCAGAAGCCAAGAGCTGCTTGTTATGATTGTTCCAGTTTCTGTTCTGAAGTTGTAATGTAAACAGCCACCCGCTCCTCCAATATGAAGACTAAATTGATCTGGATCTCTGTTTTCTTAACTAGTGTATGATTAAGAAAAATAGATTTCCAGATTATGATTGAGGACTAAAATTTCACAGCCTACCGTTCTTTCTCAATAATAGCTTTAGGTTTCACAGGATAATCTACTGGAAAGAGTATATACTTTTGTTTTTCTGTTATTTTATACAATAATTATCAATCTGCTTCTTATTTTCTTATCCCCTAAACACAATAGTTGGTTGAAAAGATGATTGGCTTTTTCTTCTCTCTTTAAAGGTTCACTTCTAGAGGAAAGCCAAAGCCATTGTAATAAAAAAATGCATATGATAAAATGTGATCTATAGGTGTATACACTAGTGTTGCTGAGTTAGTCCAAGGATGTAAGACAGCCAAACATTCAGATTAGCCCAGACCTGAAGAAGCGCTCAGTGTGAACTCGAAAGCTTGTCTCTCTCACCAACAGAAGTTGGGTCAATAAAAGATACTATCTCACCCACCTTGTCTGTCTAACTATAGGTGTAGAAAGAAAGCCTAAAACTAGTCAGTTGACAGCTGTATCCAGGTCCATGGTTAAAATTTCAGCATTGATGGTAGTTAAGCTGGTATTAAGTTTAATTCAAAAAAAGATCTATATGGTCAAGTAGTGTTAAGTATGTGACCAACTGACAAAAGCCAGGGATTTCATTGTTAAGGCAGGCCTGTCTCAACACAAAGATTAAATAAAAAGGAATGAGTTGTGAATTCTCACTTTGGCTGACAAAACCCAGGAGATTCAGATTGAAGTAAATGGATAAGTTTATCAGACTACAATTTTTAAAAAGATGAAAAAGAGTTTGTTATAGAATATCTGTTATTTACCTATTGGATGATTTGTCCAGGTTTGGATCACTTGCAACAATGAACTTCGCAAGTAGAGTGACTGGCAAGTGAAGATTGCATCTCCATTTGTAAATCTTATGGGGAAAAATGCTGTCATCTGGATAACATAATCTGACTTTTCAGTGCTTCACTGTTACCAATATACACATACAATGCAGAGTTTCCACTTATCAGGGTAGTCTTTACAACTTTTAATTTTCTTAATTCTTTATTTTATTTTGTTTGCATGGAGGATCCTGGGTAACATCAGTCCAACTCCAGCCTTGCTTCCCCAGAGCAGTGACTCAGTATATAAATTTTTAGAGTGCTAAGACTACACATTCATATCAAGATTGTTTTCATACCACCCCTCCCTATCCATACATACCATAGCAATAGAACTAATTTTAACCTATTTTCATGTATCCGCTGCCTAAATATCACTTCTTGGTCAGCCAAGAGTGTGCTATTTCATAGCTTTTTTCTATAGTTCTTCCAACAAATATTTATTACTATTTGGGCCTTGAGGTGATTTCAACATTGGGATCCATTGTGCAAGCCACTGCACAAACAGAGGGAAACAGCCCTTGTTTCATAGCAGATGTACAAGTGTCACTTGACCTGGATGCATCAGGGATGCAGAGAGTGTCATTTCCTCTCCTCTATGTATGTCTTTCAACTGTTGGCAGTATATTTAGTCAGAGTAAGACCTGAAAGCTTGAATAAAGTCCAATTGAATGTATAGTTTTGATTATAAGTCAGGAACACGTATTAGGAAGACTACACATACACCAGTACTTAAAAAAATAATCTAAACCCTACTTCAAGGTGCATGATTTTTTTGGGAGTTTCCCTGTGTCAGATTTAACTCGGCTGCAACTCCCTTGTCATAACATTCCAATGAAAGCACTGGATCAGTGAGCTTACAACTTCTCCCATATGCTCTGTCTAACTTCCCCTGTCATCCTTGTATCTTTGAGACCTTAGAAGAGTCAGCAGACCTTTTACTGTAATCATGCTGCATGCAAAGGGAAAGGACACTGGAGTACAAACTGGATATATTCTTTGAGCAATGCATAGTGAGCTTGTCACAGAACACACAGTGCAAACTGCATGGTGAAAGGTATCACACATCATACTAAAAAATAGATCCTAATCCAAGAATTCCCACATTAATTGTCACCACAGCCTATTGAAGTAAAATTGTGCTTTTGTTTTTCTGTGCTTCAGTTTTGTTGCTCAGATGTGGCCATGTTAGAGCATGCAAATGCCACGTAGTTTGGAGGAGGGGTAAGAATTAACATGAGGAACCTTAAGATAAGACTTGTTTTGAATTTGGAAGCTCCCAGTTCTGCAACTAAGATCATAGCCAAGATGTCCCATGTGCAGACCACATGAGAAGGGGAATATATAATTGAGAGAGCTGTTCTGATGCTACTGAACCCATAATAAGTGCAAAAGCACTTGTACATCTGGTATATATTTAGATTTTTTTTTAATTATACAGCTTTAGCAATATTTAAGATGAGGATCTCCAGCTCACAATCCATTAAAGGGAGGAAAATAAAGAAGAGACTTAGGTGGTGTTGTCAGCGGCTACTGATGTGGTGCTTTGCTCTTGTTCGATGATGATAACAGTTGGCTGTGTGCGTGTTACCTCTGTGTGCTGTGCTTCCCTGGCTCGGCGCCGAGAACTGACACAGCAAACCCCGAGAAAACCCCCAAAGACCACAGACTCTAGTAAGGTACGAAGGAACCCGAGCCAGGTTTATTGTCAAATGAAGCACAATAATAGTTTCCTATAGACTGTACAAGACATACTACAAATTTGTGACCTCTGGTAATGGACTGGCTCAATCAGTGACAGGACTTTTCACTGCCCCCTAGGCCAGACAAAGATGTGCACTCCAGGACCTACTTTTATACAGTTACAGAACAGATTACTCATCCCTACTGACATATTGAAGTACAGTCCCTTGGCTCATTAGGGTGCTGTCTCCCCTTTTGATCATATTGTTTCAAATAGATAGATCTATCCATCATTCTGTCCTTTCGACCCTGTCTTTAAGATGCAACTGCCTGTTCCTTGTTAAGTCTGTGGAGTGTCCTGATGTCATCTTGGCACAAGTTCCTCTTATTAGCACTTATGTGTGGCAGGACCGCCCAGAGGATTCAGGGAGCCTGGGGTCTTCGGCGGTGGGAGGCCTCCACTTAGGCAGTAATTCGGCGGCGGGGGGGTCCTTCTGCTCCAGGACCCCCTGCTGAAGTGCTTCAAAGACCCACAGCGGGGGCCCCCCACCACTGAATTGCTGCTGAAGACCTGGCACTTCAGTGGTGGGTCCTGGAGTGGAAGGACCCCCACTGCCAAATTGCCGCTGAAGACCCAGAGCTCCAGGGGCCAGGGCCCCACAAGAGTTTTCCAGGAGGACCTCGCTCTGGGGGACCCAAAAAACTCTCATGGTGGCCCCTGTGGGGTCCAGGGCCTGGGGCAAATTGCCCCACTTGCCCCCCCTCTGGGTGGCCCTGATGTGTGGATGCACCTGCTTCTAGCAACCCTCTTCTCGCCAACTTCTGTGAGTGGCTCACAACCCTGCTTTTGCTTAGCAGTGCCTGGAAGTACTTTGGTTCAGGCTTCAGGTCTCAGACTGGGCCTCTGACACAAGTGTTTATGTTTCAAGGCCTCATCTTACTACAGGTGACATGATAAAGAGTCATTTAGCAGGGGAAAGGTCAGGGGGACATAGGAGAGCGATGTGAAATTACGTGGATCCTTCTTAAATGATACAAGACATAGACCATACGGGAGAAAAGCATTGGGAGAAAGTTGTTCCTCCCCACTGAAGCAAGCCTGTCATAAACAGATAGCTAAGGGTTAATGTTTCTTTTACCTGTAAAGGGTTAACAAAGGGAACCAAACACCTGACAAAAGGACCAATCAGGAAACTTGATTTTTCAAAGCTTAAGGGAGGGAATTTGTGGGTTTTTCTGGTCTTGGTCTTTGTCTGTTCTGTGCTCTCTCAGCTATGAAAGGGTCTATTTCCCAGTCCTTCTAATCTTCTGTTTCCCAGTTGTAAGTACAAAGTTAGCAAAAGTATAGTCTTTTAAATGTTTTGCTGTATTGTCATCTGTGTATCTGCTGGTGGAGTCTTTATGTGTATTTGCTCTAAGTACTTTAAATTGTATTGTTTTGGTAAGGGTTTATCCCTTTTCTATTGTTATTCATTTTCTATAAGTTGAAAACCCTCGTATATCTTACATAGATTACAGAGAACTGTATTCTATTCTTTCTTCTTTTTTTATTAAAAGTTTTGCTTTTAAGAACTGTTGATTTTTTGTTTAGTTGACCCACCAGGAATTGGTGGGGAGAAAGGAAGACAGGGGAGGGGGAAACTGCTCTCTGTGGTTAACTCTCCTAGTGTCCCGGCGGGAAGAAGCTAAGGGGAAGAGGAGAGAATCTTTTCTGTTTCCTTGTCTTGGATTGTCTCTTTGTGGAAGAGAGCATGCTTCTTGGTATGTGATGTAAGAGGTTGCAATCAGTAACTCTAAGGTTACCCAGAGAGGAAATTCTGGGTGGGAGAGAGGTGGGGGGGAATGGTTTATTTCCCTTTGTGGTAAGACTCAGAACCTCTGAGTCTTGGGGTCCCCCAGGGAAGGTTTTGGGGAGACCAGAGTGAGCCAAGACACTGGAAATTCTTGGCTGGTGGCAGCGCGATCAGATCTAAGCTGGTAATTAAGCTTCGAGGAGTTTATGCTAGCTTCTCAGGTTATAAACCCTAAGGTTCAAATCTGAATAGGAAAGCTATGATAAAGTCAACATAACCTTTTACTCTGAAGAGCAAACTAATAGAGTGACACCTACTGCGTTCTTATTGAATTCTCCCTTAGCCCAGATCATGGTGCTTATCCCTCCAGCAGTACATCATTCAGTCCATTACATCAAGAGTTAAATGGGTAGATAGGCCTTTTGAGATACAACCATTTACAAAGGTGTTAGATTGCCACAAAGTAAAACATTTTTTCTTCATAGTCTCTGTAGCCTAAGCTAAGTTGCTACCTGGAAGCTTCTTGCTGTTTACAAATGATTCATTTTTCAAAGGGTGAGAGTATTGGTGTCTAAAACATGTGGTTGGGTGCATTGTCAGAAAACAATCTAAGAGGGTGGTAGGAGACTCTGCCCCATGGTGAGGGTAGGCGTTGGAATCCTGCAGACATCTCACAATTAATTAATGTTGACACTGACACAGACAAGTTATGCTGGAAGGAACCCTAGGAGCAGCCAAACCTAGGGAGCAGATTTAAGATTGATGTAGTGTTATCTTTGAATTGCCTTTTGTGGATAAAACTTCATTTTAAGCAAAATGAGTTTTTAACTCTATAATCAATGCATAGCTTGGGTTTGGAGCTAGTTGTAGACTGTTAGGATATAGATATTCAGGCCTGTCTGCAAAGGCCTATACTTTTAAGAATTTAGGTGTATTCTTATCATTTAGTTAGTTATAGAGGTATAAAAGAAAAAATCAAAATCACTGTCTGTGTAATGGCCTTCTCTTACTGTGACAGGCCAAGGCCTTCAGCTAAAATATAGTTAGGCAGCCATAAGCTGGGAAGTGTATGGTCACATCCTCACATTCCAAACTAGTCATATTAAAATAAGGTGCTATTGGGCTATTAGAAATACAATCCAGTCCTGATATTCCTATCACCTCCAGAGAAAGGGAAGAGCCTAGAAGATGTAAAAGGAAACTTAGTTTAAGAGCATCCTGTCTGGCAAGAACTCACTTATCAATAGACACAGCTGGAAAACCCTTCTTTCTGTATAGATGTAGTTGTAAAATACTCACTTCTGTATTGTTTTGTATGTTTATTTGCATGGTCTCTGGTTCTGTGATTGTTTCTGTCTGCTGTATAATTAATTTTGTTGGGTGTAAACCAGTGAAGGTGGTGTAATATAATTGGTTAAATAACCATGTTACAGTACGTCAGGATTGGTTAGTTAAATTTCAGCAAAATGATTGGTTAAGGAATAGCTAAGCAAAACACAGGTTTTACTGTATAGTCTGAAGTCAATCAGAAAGGGGAGTGGGAATGGGAACAGGGACTGGGGGAATTGGGATCATGTTTTGCTAAAGGGGGAAATGGGAACAGGGGATGGGAACAGGAACAGGGACACAAGCAAGGCTCAGTGGTGTCAGAGCTGGGAAGGGGGACACTTAGGAAGGAAACTGGAATCATGCTTGCTGGAAGTTCACCCCAATAAACATTGAATTGTTTGCGCCTTTGGACTTCGGGTATTGTTGCTCTCTGTTCATGCGAGAAGGACCAAGGAAGTGAGAGGGTGAAGGAATAAGACCCCTAACATCGACTCAACAGGTTTACACAGTTCCTGACAACAGCAAGTTAAGGAAAAATGTTGATTCTCAACTGACCGAATCTCTACATTTGCCTTATGTAACTAATACAGTATAGAAATACAGTAGGGACTAAGACCTGAATTCAGCAAGGTATCTAAGCATGAGTTTATCCTTAAACATACCAATTCCTTGGACAAAGTCTTCTATTTCAAATGTACATTATCCATAATACTGTTATGTTATATTTAAATAAAGGGATTTCTTAATGCACTTGTGAGATATATATAAATTAGATATAGGTGTCATCACTAATCAA